>NC_137914.1:16481083-16533583 GCF_963457725.1 Sprattus sprattus
CTCCCCCAGGCTCCCTCACATTTAAACAGCTGCTTACCTACCCAACTTACCTTCTTTCCTTCCCCAATCCTGCCTGTCTGCACCCACGAGGCCCACTGGTGTTGGGACCCCACAGGCAGGAGGAGATGCAGCTCTCCACTGTGAGATGTCGGCTGTTAGAGGATCAGTGAGGTTGCCTTTTTTGTTTCCAACATAGTGTCTTTTGAAAGGGACATCAGACAGCAGGGACGAGAGGGAAACTGTGTTTTATGTCTTTGTATGAAACAGACTTTTTGATGTGCAGCGTGTTGCTCCTAGTTCAGGTTTTCATTCTTCAGAAGGATGTTGTAGCTCAGTTTATAACTGGAAAAAGTATCTTTATCACAGTAGATGTTAGATGCTGTATTAGATAGAGGACCGCTAAGAAAATAGATATTGAAAGATTTTTTTTTGCTGGCATGGCTCTTTGATACTTTTTGACATTTTCACATACATACGAAACAATTTTTTATATGTTTAAAAGAGTGGTGACAGAGATAAAACGAGAAAAAGTCATACACAGTTTGACTTTGATTCATGGAGGGCTGTGCAGACGAGAAGGCAGTGTCCCTACATGGGCACCTTTCCTGCATGCACCAGCGCACATAAGGTAAACCAATGGTGGTGAAATATCTCCCTGCTCGCATAAAGGAGCAAGCAGCTTGAGGAGGGCAAAGCAAGGCGGATATGGACTGGCCTGCAAAGCTGACAAGGTCAGGTTTAGGAAGGTTTAGGAAACAAAGTAAATAGCCTTTACCAATCAGATCAGGAGGTTTTCAAGCTGAACATTTCACTAGAGCCAACACCTCTGTATGTGTGTGTGTGTGTGTGTGTGTGTGTGTGTGTGTGTCGTCTCACCCTTTCCAAGATCTAGGTGCACTCTCTTCACCCAACCAGGCAGGCCCAGCGTTTCTCATCCCTATGTTGAAATAAAAGTGGGGGAAAAGAAGATCTCTGTATGATTGTTTCTGAGGGATAAAATGGAGAAGAGGGGGAAAAACAAAAACGAAACGCAAATGCCGGAAATCTCAACCCAAGGCAATGTGGATTTATTTTTGCTTCCTTTTCATAATCTCTCGGAGGAAAGCAAAAGGAAAATAAAATATCTCATGAAGGGTCGGGGACTTGACACACAGAATTTTCATCAGATAAGGGAGACATTAGAACAGTCCAAGAAATACCAAGAAAAACGCCATTTTAGAACATCTACTGTACATTTTTGTCTCTATGAATAACTTTTTTTTAAAGAAATATCTCCTTGCTCGCATAAAGGAGCAAGCAGCTTGAGGAGGGCAAAGCAAGGCGGATATGGACTGGCCTGCAAAGCTGACAAGGTCAGGTTTAGGAAGGTTTAGGAAATACAGTATATAGCCTTTACCAATCAGATCAGGAGGTTTTCAAGCTGAGGAGATACACTTCACTAGAACCAACACCTGTGTGTGTTTTAGTGTGTGTGTGTGTGTGTGTGTGTGTGTGTGTGTGTGTGTGTGTGACTTCTCTCCCTTTTTTAAGTGAAAAAACGATCTAGGTGCACTCTCCGTCTCTACACCCAACCAGGCAGGCCCAACGTTTCTCAGCCCTTTGTAAAAAAAAAAAAAAAGGGAGGGAAAAAAGAACGCTGTCAGATTGTTTCTGAGGCTTTAGCGGCTGCTTGTGTCGGAGTGCAAGCTGATATGTAAACATGCGTCTCCTTGCCCACGGGGCTGGACTGCGAGCTGCGGCGGCAGCGGCTCGCTTTCAGGGGGCCAGCGAGTGCGTACAGGGAGCAGACATTACTGTCACATCTCCCTTAGCTCGCCCCTGTGGCCCCGGGCTGTGGTCAGGAGCGGCAGCAGCGGCAGCTGTGGGGGCGTCTGATGCCATCCTTTAGACAGGCCCACTGCATACTGCTAGACATGCACACAAACAAGCAGGCATGCAGACACACACACACATAGACACACACACACACACACACACACACACGCACACACACACACACACACACACACACACACACACACACACACACACACAGCCATGCATACACATTAACACAAATGCACAAATACACTCTAACACAAACATGCAGGTACATGAACACACACACACACACACACTTACACACATGCACAAATACACTCTCACTTGCAAACACACGTAACCTTTCAGTCACTACATACGGACATTACGATGCTTTTTCAAAATATACACATGTAATGTATAATGTATAAGCATATACTCACTGCTGTTGGTGCAGTCAGACATGTACGCACACCTACAGACAGAGTGTGAATAGACCTTCTGATCTCCAATCCCTTTAAAACAGTAATACCATGTTGATGTGACATGTCTGGTGGCCCTGTGTCTAAGACCTCTTCTTGGCCAGACTAGTCTAAGACTCTTTTGTCTGCTTTTCATGCCTTCCCCCCCATTTTGGCCCCGGCGAGATTGATCTCAGATTGACTGAGATGGCGCCAAACAGCCATATAACTTTACATGGCCAAGGAGGTTTTAGTGGATTTCAATAGTATTTCAGGATATCCTTGCTGCCACTGCTGCTGCTGCAGCAGATTTTCTGGCACAATAACAGCTGTACCCAGCATTAGTGCAGAGACAGACACTTGCAGATGCTCCCTCATCCTCATGTGTCAGAAGGAGCCACTCCAGTCCTCCTCTGCCAATTCACAAGGCTGGTGGAAAATGGTATAAATAGACAGGAAGGAATCCTTATACCCTTGAGCACTTGGTATTCACCATGTAGAATTTAGCTTAGCATTTCAGTAAATGATACCAATGTCTATGCTACAAGAACGTGTTTCTGAGATGAAGAGATCAACCCATTTGTCTTGTTAGCTGATCTTTTTTTTGTTGAGTTTCAGCTAAAGCAGGCCAATGGAGTATTTGAGGCTGGATTAATGTGATTGGACAGCAAATATAGAAGTGGCCTCTTCTCCGCTTTTTTTCTTGGCAGTATGTCACTATTTTTAGGACTTAGGAGATCAACAGCCAGAAGTGGTTTAGATTTAGGAAGTATTTTTAACACAAGCTGATAGGGATGAGGATTTCAGTCTTGACATGCTTCGCCAAATGGGGGGATTCGTTTAAATGTGTGGGGCCTTCCAAATGATCAGTAATTCCATCTCCATTAATTGATTAATGTATCAATTGAATCAAATCATCAAACTGACTAGACAAGTCTCTTGATTGAATAACCAGATAATAAGCAGTTCAGGAAGAAACAAAAGACTGAGAGACATTAGCAGATAGACATTATTGGTAAATAACTAGCGACTTGAGTATCTGAGGCAAAATTTAAAAGGCCTTAAACATGTGCATTTTGAAACTTTTTTTTCCTCATCAGCAACAAGAAAAATGCCACACGGAATATAAAAGAACCAGAACCCAACAGCTTGCGCGTGAAGTCAGTAAGCTGTTTGCTGCCTTTGCTGCCCTTGCTGCGCGAGCCGTGTGGAAGGGAGCCACAGTTTAGCTCCCCTTGAACTGGGCTAATGCTTGTCTGCTCTGATTAGGATTAGAATGTGTCGCAGGGACTCAGGAAGAGCCTGGAAAAGGTCTGATAATCTAATAAATCAAGATAAAAATTCCGAGATTGGTTTACTCAGGACCCAGGATTTACCGGTGGCCATCTCTGAGAGACGGGGATTAGCTGGGCTTTCAGTTCACCAGGCACAAGCATAGGCACAGTGATGATGGGTGGTGGGGATGTGCTAGAGGTGGTGGTGCTGAGGTATTGGGGGGGTGGGGGCAGCGATAGCTTTATATTGCCGAAACCGACAGGAAGTTTAACCCTGAGTGACAAGGTCAGGGTTGGTCCTGCTCAGAAAGGCTTTGTTCCACAGGCAGATTAAAGGCCTCTCACACAGTCTTTTTTACACTTTTGGATCTTGTCGAACATGTTGTGAGATAATCCTGTCTGTAGAGGAAGCGCACTTGGCAGCAGAGAGGATTCAGGTTGAAATTCTTTGAAAAAATAAGAGTAGGAAAAAAAGGAGGGGAAATCTAGCCTACTTGCAGGATAGAAGTGAATGTTGTCTATGGCAGCTGGAAATAAACACATTATTATGTATAATTTCTGGCTATAGGTAGCCCTTTTTTCCACATGATGTTCCCTTGGTGAAGACTAGCAAATAACTTGACAGGGATTTACGAGTTATTTGACAGAGCTTGGCATGAAGTCCTTTGTGTATGTCATGTTAGGATAGAATTTATGTTAATACTACCATATTTTTGTCTGTTGGCTTTGTGTAGTCGAGGCAACAGACCATGCCCAGGCATGCCAGAGGCCTCTTTTTAACCTGGTCCTAAAGTGCACTGAGTGCATCAACTATGCATGATGTATAAAAAAAATCTAAATGTGCCCAAAACACACAAGCAAAACAATACCAGGAAAAGGTGCAATCAGTATTCTGATATCCTTCTGACTCACCGAAACTGCAGGGACAATGGCTGATAGAGAAGTCAACATCTTAAATACATGTTTCACGATTTGCCAAGCAAGTAAACATTTCTGTGAAAAAGCATTAACAGAAAAATATAACACAGAACTGCTACACCTTAGAACACCGTCCTCTATAGAAGTACTGTGGCCATTTTATGATGCTTTTGGAGCACAAAGCAGGGCATTATCTAGTCAGAGAAGCCTTTGTCTCCTATGATACCCTGTCCTCTGAAGCTTGTGAAGTCCATGTCCTCCAAACAGAATGTTAGTTTGGCATCCGTTAATGAGAGGATTAAACCCAACTGCTCACTATATCTCTCTTATTTAGCGCCATAGACTCTTCAAAGGCTGTCTGGCTGCGCTAACAATAAGGGATGAAAAGGCTTGACAAGGCAGCTAAGGCAAAGGAGTGGTTTTGTGTCTTTCTCCGGGAAACGGTCTGCAATATCGTTGGGCCATTAAATGGGAAAACAAGAGAGAAATGGAGAAGCCAATTACCTTTCAGAGTTAGCTAAAGGCCATTTTAAACTGTGTGCCCATGACATAATAATGTTTATGGTAAATATTGTAGTTGGAGTGGCTGAGTGGTTGGCGTGAGAGAGAAGGAGAGAGGGAGAGAGAGAGTGGGAGCGAGGGAGGAAAAAAGGGCATCAATCTGAGACAGAGAATAATTTATTAAGATCTGAGATGCGCCAATTATGTGGAAAGGACCAAAAAGAAAAAAAAAATCAAACTCTCCAGGAACCGCATACATGATTGCAATCTTGATTAAATCCCCCTGGATCTAATGAGTTGATTTTCTGCTGTTAATATTGCATTGGCTGATGATGGATTCGTTAAGATAATGGAACGAAGCTAAAATATAAATGACTCCCTGTCAAGGAGCAGATTTTCGTCATTTTCTGTCTGACACCTCCGCCGTGGGGATTTGGCCGGGCTGATTTTGTGTTGAGAACTGGCAGATCTGGAATACTAATTTTTCCTCGGACGGCTCTGCGTGCTGCACGCCTTCTCATATACTCTCAGTAAATATGCTCTTTTTCTTTTGAAGGGGTGGAGTGTTTGGGGGTTGAACTTTCCTTGATGTAACTCCATTCACCCTGCCACAGCGAAGAGTGAATTCAATGGTTGTGTCTAATGAACATTATATGAAAAAAAAAAAAACCCAAAGGCTGATTTATGTGATGGTTTTATCCTCTGTTTTCTCTCAGATTTCCCTCCTCTCGATTGTAAATGGGACACACATAAAAATCCATCCCGGGCAGGGAAAACTGCTATGAAACTGTCAGAGGCGCGTGTCTCGGCTCGTCGTGGCCCATGCGTCTGCATTGACTCCTTAGTTTTGGAGATGAATAAATGATGAGGTGAGGCCCGACTGGTTCCGATCAGGCCAGCAGAGCCTAGTCCGTTTCCTCTTTAGATGGGCCTGTCATTTAGGTCAACGAGATGTGTGAAACCTTCACTGTGGCCTATTGATCCCTTTGAAGCACGAGCGTTAGTCACAGTAGAACGCGGCCTGTGTTTCGGCACGCAGGGTGTTTAGGAAAACATCATGCACAGAGGGAGCGTTAGGAAAATGTTGAGGGGATGCCAAATTGTTAATGAGTGGAGATTACACATCAGGGTTTTAAATAGCCAGCCTACTGGAGGACCATAAATCAGGAGAGGTCTGTCTAGTTACCATCACACAACTGATCAGACATGCTAAGCAAGGTTTATATAGTAGCAACACGATTGATTCGAGACTGACCATTAGAAACTGCCATGACAGACAAGACATGGCGCTCTCTCTTTGTTTCACCCTCTGTACTACCAAAGATGAAAACACATAAAGCCCAAAAGGGGTTCAGTTAATTTACATTACCTTGACATTTACTCATTTGGCAGATGTTCAAGGATGAAGTCTTCTATAGTTACAAATTTAACTGTGATACAGTACTGCCCTAATATAGAAGGGTATCCTTTTCAGATGAGGTGTTGGAAGATGTGGTCTATTTCCCTAAACCACTAGCTTTTCTATAATCACGGTAATCACCATTGTTATCCATTTTCATGGTCTACCTGACCCTGCCTTTGTGCTGATTATTGTATTGACCTCCCTCTGTCTTTCTTTCTGTGTTGTATCGCCGTGGAAACAGCCTTACCCTCCGCCCTTTCTTCCATGTGTCACTTTTTTTGTCCTTAAACATGGTTTCACTAAAAAGTTTTTTAATCAATCAAGTATGAGGCAGAAAATAGGCTTTGTCACGCCCCTGGGCCTCGGGTCGTGTGATGCTCGCTTTGCATACTGACAGCTTCTCAAAAGGGGGAAAAAAAAGGAATATTTCGGGGGGGAAATTGCCGTTTCTATGGCGCCAGGCACTTGTTGCGCGTTGCTCGCTTCTTTTCTTCCCCGCCGGCGTGAGCCCCGCCGTTTCAAAGGGACGGACAACAAAACTTGGGGCAGGAGGGGACGGTTGGGCCACAGAGGTAGCTGCCCTTCAGCCCCGCGCTGTCCTCTCCAGCAGGGCCTAGAGAATGGGACAGGGCAATTGACAGCAAAAAAGGGGGCCTACTAGATTCTGTCACATATGCATAAGCGGCGTTATTAAGTAAATGTTCTATTTTTCATTGTGCCATGGCCTTTGAAAAGAGACACAGAGGGGGAGCCCACACCGTCTTTAAAGCCACAGAGAGGGAAGGGAGAGGAAGAGGGCTGAGATTAAATGGCTCCGGTGGTGCAGCTCTTTCTCAATCACATAATTAGCGTTCACGGCTCAGCCCCAAGGTCACGTAAAGTAGTTTTAGACGGAGGTCACATAAAATAAATACGGCTTTCATGGCTTGTGTTTTTCGGTAGTTCACTTGAGGCAGGAAACGAGCACAATGGGACAGCCATAAGTTGCACAAGCGAGAGAGAGAGGGTTGTTGTCCCAAGCCTTTGTGCTTGGTGAACTGAATGTAGCATGTTCCTGTTTTTAATTATTAAGCCTGTCAAAGAGTACTTAGCATATTTAGGGTGTACAGGCAGTGTCCATGATCTGGAAAACTGTACTTTCACAGAGTTAATGGCCTGTTGGCACATGGGTGTATTTTATACATGCACTAAGCTGAACTATGTTTGGTGTGGGTTTCCCAATGCTCACAACACTGCTAGTCAGACGTCCTGGGATAATCAAGTTTTCCTGACCAAAATGTAACTACCTGTCTGACAGGCAATAAGAAATGATCTTCTGAAGTGAAATACATTTGAGGAAAAAATTTGGACAACCAAATACTAGGACTACTAGGAAGTGGTGGTGGTTGGGTTGTGTTTGATGCCAGAGTCCTCTAGTCTACTACATCAGCCCTCCACGCAAAGCACCAGAAAATTGGAGATATTGTTTTGCGCACACAAACGTGATGTGTAATCACATCTTCATCCATTTGTCCTTGGGCTAACGTCGCCACAGTCCGCTGACTTGTGTTTGAACATCAAAATGTGACACCTGTCGAAGGGAGATAACAAGCACTATGGATTTACACCAATATTTCATTTTACTCAACCAAAATGAAGCAGGGCCACTGCTACGAGTACGCAGGTCTCCCACTGAGCATAGGGCACCAAGTGCACCAAGAGGGACCAAAAAATAAATATATAAATTAAATTAGATTCTACTACTTTCTACCCTTTGGACTACTACACCGTAAAACCAATATAGACTATACACTATATTTTACCGAAATAAAATGAGGGATTGTGCCCCCTTCTCTCCTCCTGTGGTTTGTTTTGATTGTGTCGGACAAGCCCTCATAGTGACGATGTCAAGGTTATAGGCAATAGTTTACGAAAGACAAGGTGGAAAGGCAACCAGAGTCGTGAGCCGAAGAGAAAAAGAAAATAACCTGCAGGATGACGCTCTTACGTATGTGTGAACGCGTTATTTCTGAATCTAAAATACTGAAACGTTAGCCTGTTCAATGCTACGTACCAGGCGAGATATGTCCAGGTTTAACTATCTAATGTTAGAAAGCTAAAGATCTTATAGGCTAGATTTAATGTTACAAGCCTAGTCTATGGGGCATATAGCTAAAGCCTGCCAGCATTTAAGTTATAATGAGCCAAACCTGTTATTTGCCATTTCAACTGATTAAAGCCTGGAAGGTATAGGCCTTTTATTTGCTTTAGTTGTGTGTGTTAACATTTGTGTTGCTTGTTTCATGTTGGTTGGTTTATATTAATTATGCTTCGAGATTCACATTTATAACTTAGGGCACCCAAGGTCAGCATCATCCCTAACAAGAAGAGAGGAAGAAGAGTAAACTTTAGTAAGATGCAGAACGATATTTCTAACTTTCTACATAAAACTGATTTTTATTTATTTATTCTATTTCATTTTAAGTCTAATTAATTATGGGAAGGCCAGCCCGAAGGGCCAGCAGGGAATTGGAAGTTTTGTGACCCCTGAAACAAGAATGCAGTCAACAGTGATCACCTTTTTGCAGCTCCTTGAGTCCTTTACACAGTTATGTATTCCTTTCTCTTTGAGGAAATGGCTTAATAAGGTCAAGGTGCTTGCGTGTCAAGACTCCCTTAAACAATTTGCAATCATTTCCATAGCATCAGCACCACCCGCAATAACAAACAAGGTTATAGCGAGCTTTCTGCACTCTGTCCAATGGAAATGGCGATTGTTGCGTTTTCAGTGATGAAAGACATGCAGTGTTAACATCCTTTTTTTCTTAAAAGGATGGACACACCATGTCATATTTTAATGTCTTAATGGCTACATTTAAAGAGATACTGCTTGTATACATCTGATTAATTCACCGGGCTAATACGCTGACTGGGCTGAACTTAATGATATGGAGCCAAAGGTGGAATCTAAATGCCATGTTTCCTTGTCAGCTGTCAGCCGTCCACTGTCCGGTTCCCCTCAGCACATTGGAGCCCATCCTATATGTCTGTAATTTGAGCAGAGGTTTGTCTTTGAGAACCTCAACAAACGGCTGTCATTCGGTTGCAAAAGGTTAGGGGGAGAGCTGGGATATCTTCCCTGATTGCGTTTTATCATGCTAGTCATGCCCGGTTTCCTGATGAATATATTAAAATTATTACTGTGCAAACAGAGTTTCTAATTACTGACCTGCTTGCCATTGTACTGTGCGTTTTTCATGTTTTTTTCCCCCTCCTCCAGTCTCTGCCGCTCTCTCTCTCCCTCGCCCTCCTTGCCCCCCCCCCCCCCCCCCCCCCCTTCTCCATGCCTTGTTTATTTATCTGCACCAGTGAATACAGAATAGGCAGTGCAATGTCATTTCCATCCACACGAAAATGATTTTGAAAATGCCAATCTGGCCCATTATCCAGAGTAATTACAAGTCAGTATCTTATTTCATTTTTTTTATTCGATCATATCTTCACGAGATTCCTGGCTGTCTGACTAACTTCTGTCAGTGGGCATTACTTACAGAGAAGAGGGATTTTCTTTAAATAGAAGATAATGATCTATGGGGCCCAAGTTTGAACACAGTTACTGAGTAGTGAAGAAAGTAGACTGTATTCTGAGATCCTCAACGATACCGCTTAAGCTACATTCTTTATGTTTGCACTTCTCAGAGATAAGCGTATGAACTGCAGGTGTGTCTGCTTGTATGCGTCAGAATACTTGGTGGGGATGAGGAACTCAGCAACCTTTTGTCTTGGGCTAAAAAAAAACCCAGAACCAGTGGAGCAATGATCATATAAGACAGATATGCATTTCATTACCTTTTCAGTCTGTAAAACTCTGTGTGTGTGTGCATTTTTTTTTGTGTGTGTGTGTGTGTGTGTGTGTGTGTGTGTGTGTGTGTGTCTAGCAACTGCAAAGTATGAGAAATATGTTCTTTCATTCCCCAGGCTTTTGTGGCATCCAGCAGGTTTCACTGGTTATGTTCAAAAATAATATTAAAAAAATAAACTTAATTGTTTCCTCACCTTAGATTTGTTTTTTGACTCTGTTGGCTCTCTAGCAGCTTAGTTTAGGTTTGGTGCCAGCATCTCCCTCTCTCTATCTCTCTCTCTCTCTCTCTCTCTATCTCTCTCGCTCTCTCTCTCCCCCTCTCTCCCCCTCTCTCTCTGAGGTTACCTATTGGCCACGGCACTCTGCCCGTGCCACACTGCGCAGAGGGCAAGCCTGTTGTTTACTCTCTGTCTGAGATGCGTCGGAGGGGTTTTGATCAGGGGACTCGATAGGAGCTGCAATTTAAAGAGAGGACACCACGGCTCTGCACAAAAACAATTAAAGGCAAAATGAAAGGCGGCCCCCAAGGGTTAAAAACTGAAAATTAGCAACATGCATGCCGGAATGCATGGCTCTCTCTCCTCCCAAACCCCCCCCTCCCAAAACTTGCCGGGCCCTGGCATTGTTATGTATGATCAGATCTGCCAGTTCTTCCTCTAAGCTCCTTGTCACATTTTGACTTAATGAAGTGCAACTTAGAAGGGAATTGGGTTCATCTCGCCAGTCGCACGCCGCTCCCTTGTTGTAGCAAACAGGAGCGGCATGGGACCGAAGCGCTACAGCGCGAGTCGTTATCATTCCGGTCAGTCTGTTTAACACAAAATTAAACAAAGAACTAATTAGTGCCTCATGAATTAATAACTGCACTGTTGCTGAGTAGAAGTTAGGTTGCTGAGGGGAGATATAAAATAAGTAGGAAGATCAGGTTAGAATTATTATTACTTTTTCTCTCTCTCTCTCTCTCTCTCTCTCACTCTCTCTCTCTCTCTCTCTCGCGCTCTCTCTCTCTCTGAGTCTCTCCTGTCGCGTAGGCTGTCAAGGTTAGTAAAGTTTGTGAGAAGTTGCCGCAAACTCTTCTTGTTCTGGCTAAGTTTATTTCTCTGGTGGAGCTGTGTGTTGGCCTGCAGTCCCCCACTATGGACACATGAGTTTGTGCTCTTTATTAATCAGGGGCTGAGAAGCCCCTTCTTCAACAGTGGCACCATTTTTCCTCAGCATTTTAATGATAAACAAAAGCACCCAAGACATTGCCTGCCCTGTATGTTTCATGTAGATATTATTTCTTCGTTTGATTTACATTGTTTTCCATGCCAAACATTGCAAATTGTTAGTATAAAGCAGGAGATCATGGGGCTGATAATGCCTGGTTTAGTTGCAAGGACTGCAAAATGCTTTCATTTTTTGTCATGGCTTTGACCCTTTGAAAATCTTATCCAAACGAACGTCTGCTTACCTCTGAAATTAATTATACAGAGACACTAAAATCACTTGTGTAGCGGACATTTTTATTATAAGCTCAGAGAGGCCCTGTTGTTTTAAATGTATCCTGAGACATCACGCACACACACACACACACACACACACAATAGATGTTTGCTTATGAAGGCATCAAAAGAAAGTGGTCACAGTTGACTTCACTTTACTGCTGGTCGGAAAATGAGCACTGCGCTGGCCTCTGCTAATGCAAGCCTCTCCAAGGTCATATTGGCTAATAAAATCCTCCCCTCAATCAGATTTTAGGATTACTGATTCTAAGTAAATTATCATTGGCAAGCTGTGCTGAAATATTCTCAAAACTGGTTAACCAGACCCTGCACCTGCTCCCTACGGGCCAGATGTACTAACATGTTATCACCCGGGTTAGGCGATATATTGTCAAACAGAGCTGGAGCAGAGCACATAGCTAAAACTGCATTCTGCCTGCTGCAGGAGCTCAGAATGACAAGTTACACTATTCTGTTTTATGCATACGCATTCATGGGAGGGTCGTGGGATAAGTGGGAGTTTTGGGCAAAATTATGGGAGGAAAAGGAGTGACGGATCACGCATTCTTTTGTATGAGAAGCCTGTGTAAAAACTGCGGGGGACAGGTGAATATTTTATCGGCTTTTAAAGAGGACCTATTATGCTAATTGTAAATGTTCATACTTTTATTTTTGGGGTCTACTAGAATAGATTTACATGGTTCAATGTTCCAATGTTCAATGTTCAGTGTTCATGTTCCAATGTTCAATGTCCAATGCCCCACCCAATGAACCGAATGTGCTCTGATTGGCCAGTTAGACGGGGAATAAGGATTATGTTATGAGATTGCCTCATTTTATAACAAAGAAAAAGGGCTGAAATTCCAACAAGGCATTTCAGGCAGCTAATACAAGTGAGAATGGGAGAAGCTTCCAGGAATCAGTATTCCGAACACCAGTTTTTCCTCATTCATACCATATTAATAGCAACCTTTACTTTTGTTTCCCATCGCTTTTTCACTTCATCCACTTCCCTATGTAAAGATACTGCTACACTATTGAATTTGTTTGTTATATCCGCACAAATAGTTTGAGTATATTTATATATCTTTTTTTAAGGGTGTAGAATGACTGCCCTGTATTATCTCTCTGTTTGATGACACTGTATTAGCATGTATATCTATTTCCTGATCGCTAAACTTTTTATTTGTTTTAATGTCGGAGTGGCGGTTCCATGATTCCATTCAATTGCACCAGTGATTGAATGATAGCGTTCATATGTGGGTGCCATATTACGGTTAGAGGGCTGTGACATGCGTTGACTATGCGATCAGCTGAGGGTTTAGTGCATTCAATGTGAAATGGAAAGGCACTACTTTGGCCAAAATCGTTGTTTACGCTGCTATCTAACATACGTACATCCTAAGTGCAACACAAGAATATGCCACCTGACAGTTAACCACTGCTGTGATGTCATGCATTATGTCTGTATTGTTTATAGACAAAGCTGTTGTAGTATTCAAATTAAATGAGTATGTACAGTATGTGTCACTGTGGTACAGTATATTCAGTGCCTTACCAGCTTTCAAAACTGAAGCGAAATGTGTGTATTTGTTCAGACTGAGCTCATGGTGTGTGCCTAATGTAATGCCATTATGTTGTATGTTTTTCTTAAGGTCCCTCCGTACTGCAAATTAAATGATTGAGCTTATGTATTTTGAAAGGTGGTTGTATATGCTTGTTTAAGACCAGCAAATTGTATGCTGCACCATATTTCACGTAGTAACGTGATGCATGGTTATGTGGTTTTAATTTGATGTTCTGTTTATTCCTTTGCCCCCCCCCCCCCCCCCCCCCCCCCTTCTTGTTTTTTCCAGATGAAGTAAGTCCCTGGATGGAATGACTTGCTCCTTCAAAGAGAACACGAGGTAGGACAAATATGCCTTATGACTAATTACAGTCCTTGCAATCTGCATTGCTCGCATCCACAACAAAATCAAGTGTCTTCATTAATCCACATGGATCAATGTGTCCAGGGTTGTAAAAAACTGACAAATTACTTATTACTTTCACAACATTTTCTCTTCTAACTGATTAACTCACAGTGAGACACAGTCATTTATTAGAGAAGAGATTCACAGATACCTTCTGCTCGTTGCTTAATAAACTGACGTTCCTCGCCGGATGCTGTTCTGGCAGTTTCACCCATTTCTACCTCACCCCCAGACAGTTGGCAGTTATGATAATTATCTTAAATTGTTGGGGGGTGATTCTGCATTTCTCACAGTCATCATTCCATCCAATCCCATCAGCAGATTTAGTTTTACCTCTAAAACTGGTCATTCAGGTTTATTTCTCTCTCGGAGAGTACCGGCTATTGCTGTTAATGTGTGAGATATGAGAGGCTTGCACAGCCTTGCTGGCGGGGCTCACCCTGTCATAGAGCCCTCGTCCTGTAAGTCTTTGCCCCCTGGCTCCCAAGTCAACAGAGATCACCCCTCTGAAGGCTAATGCAGCGTGTTGTCTGCTGGACAGATGGAGGGCCGAAACCCCTCAACACACTCACACACACACAAATACACAAACACACACACTCTCTCACACACACACACGCACACACACACACACACACACACACACACACACACACACACACGCTCACAACCACACACACACACACACACACACACACACACACACACACACATACTCCTGTCTGTCTGACCAGAGGGGTGGTGGCTGGGCCGTGGTACATAGGCTGATGAGACCCCGCCACCCCAGCCTGCTCTATCCTCACGCCTGCTCTCAATCACCCCAGAGAGGGACATGGAGCTGCAGCGTCAGTAAGAGCAAGAGGCCCCATCCTCTGCCCATACGGCAGCTGTGTCTGACGCAGGTCTGGTCCACACGTGGTGCTGATCTGGGCCCTCCGGATCTAAGCCACATCAGGGCCACGTCCGGGCCAAATCAGTAATGGCGTCAGTGCTGTGCTGTGCTGTCTGCATTCGCGTCTAGGCGGGAGTCCTGGAGCACGGGAGCTCAGCAGGCTTCATGGCTGGAGGTTGGGAAGGAAGGACGGTAGAGCCAGAGTGAGTTATTGAGCCAGCGCTGAGGTTTGCTGTCTGTTGTTGCACTCCGAGGGGTGCTCTAACATTGTAGCAGGGCAGGAAAAGTGGCACTGGTTAGACGGACCCATACTTTGTTGTGTAAATACACAATGTTGTGTGTATGTAAGTAGTTGTTGTTGGGACTTCACCCACTGTGTGAAAATACTGCCAAAGACCCAGGCTATGGTTAGGGCAAGGGTGCATGGCTTAGGCCTAATGAGCGGTTGTAATCAGTAAGTACAGTGTAACAATGGGTAATTGCGATATTTGCACTGTATTTATCTAACTACTCAGAAATTAGCACTTCGTAAAAGTGTTATACCGCGGCTTTCAAACACCAAAAGGGTTGTGAACCTTTCACATGGCCAAGCTTGCTTCATCTTCATTCCTTCATTTCTTTTTCTCTCCCTGTGTCTGTCTCTCTCTCTCTTTCTCTCTCTCTCTCTCTCTCTCTCTCTCTCTCTCTCTCTCTCACTTTGGCTTTTGGAAAGCGTTGATTAGGGGGCGACTAATGTTTTGTCTGCGTTTAACCAGCATGCTTTAGGAGTCCCAGTTTGCCCTCCGAAGGGAAGGCGAGTGTGCCAACAGAACGCAGCTCCCGCTCCACGACCCACTTCCTCCCCAGCCCCAACCTGAATGGCTGGAGTGTAGTTAGCTTAATTGGGTTTTGATATATTTAATGCGGCTAATCAGAAAGCCCTACTGGCTTTAACGTGGGGCCCGGCGTGCCTCTCCCCTCTTCCACGAAGCTCCCAGAGACCCCGGGTTTGGAGAGCGGGCTCCCAGACTGGATTCCCCTTTCGCAAACAGTGGGAAGAAAATTAAACTGCTAAATTTGTTTTCATTGGTTAAGGGCTTCCTGAGGGAGTCGCAGGCTTTTAATTGTGCTGTGAAGAATTTGGTCGAGTTGTTTTTAAGACAACAACAAAAGAAAAAAACAGGCCAGTGTCTCTTCCACTCCACTCCACCCCACTCCCAACCCCCACTCCCCCCTGCTCCAGCGCAGTGCATTTTTCGAAAAGATCAGGTTGAAATATTGGGCTGATTTCTCGGAGCTCTAAGTGCAGTTCATGGTCAGATGGCAACTAAATTATGTTTTATTTTTCTTAGAGGGAGACAGTTCTCCAGTGCCATGTTTAAACATCCATCATGTCCCTACAAGGTGCGGGGTAAAAAATTAGGCTTTTTATTTTCTGTTTGGAAAAATTCTCAACATGCCTGAGATGATGCCAGCTACAGATTGGATTCAAAAAATGACACTTTTTGGGGAAGTTGTGCCGAGTTGTCATCCATACATGGCCTTGGAGTTGATGCACGCTCTCAAGCTCGCAAAAACCCTGGCTAATCGGAGCCCAGGGCCTGCCGCCCTCCTACCCCCTCCTCTCCTCTGAACACCCACCCACCTCCCTTGGCCAAACCTCCTCACACCCGTATATCCCCTACTCGTCTTTTTCTCTATATTTTCTTGGCTTTTGAATTTTTCCAGTGTGTCAAAACAAGCAGAGGCTACATGGCGACGGCCGCCCTGTGTAAATATTTATGATGTAACATCTCCATGTGAATAGACTTTCCTCGGAATCCATCCATCATTCCCGCCACATTGTGAAAGCCCTCCTCCCGGTGGCGGCCCAGTCTGTAGGAAGCTCAAACAGGAGCCATACCCCCCCATCTTCTCTCTCTTCTCTCTCTCTCGCGCCCAAAGTATTTGTTTTTCTTTTCACCGGGGGCCTCCCGTCCGAGAGAGAGAGGGCATTTCGTGTGGCGTCCCCTCAGCTTCCATTCAGCCTCCACTTCAAAGTCCATTTTGGCCCTTTGTTTCTGTGACGTGGCCGCCGGCTCCCAAAAATGCAGAAACAGAAAAATGTGATGTAGGTCACATTACAGCCGTTGCGCCTGTGAAAACGTGAAATTCCTGCCGTGGGACTAGAGGTCCTTAGTTACCACTCTCTCCATAAGAACCTTGAAAAGTATTAAATTAAATACATTACATTAAATCAGCAATTAGGAGTTTTGGTCTGAAACTAGTGAGCTAACTGCCTAAAAGGCATGCAAAACGGGTGTCTTTTGGCGATATAATTGGTAATGTTGTGCTGAGAAAGCTTTTTACATTGTGACCATGTCCCATCAAGATACATTTGAAGATGATACCAAAACAAGTTGCCCTAGGAATCCTCAAAAAGTGGCAAATTGTTGCATAATGTTGCTTCTGTAACTTCTGATCTCAGTTCTGATTTTCATATACATACCTAAACATTATGTTGTGCTTATAAAGCTCTCGTTAGAGCAGCCATAGAACACTTGGGAACAATGGCTCATTATTCAGTACTCAGAGCACAGCCACCTCAATCACTCAACAATCACTGTTTTTGCTTAATCACCGACAGGCAATACCGGCCTGAAATTCAGGTAATTATTTGATCAGTGCATTAAAAATAGTGTCTCATCTGAGAGCGCTATCAAAGCTAAACTGGTCTACACAGTTCAAAACTCCCAGTAGCGACAGAGCAATTAGCAAAGGAGAAACCAATTAGTGTGAGTCTTATCCCTTAGTATTGTGAGGTCACGGCTCCAGCAAACCTAAATGCTGTTGTATTTGAAGATGATAGGTGATAAGTGCATTCAAACATTGTCAGATGATTAAGGTGGGAATGTAAGAGGCACGTATACCTTTACCATGCACAGCAATGGGTGCACAGTAGTGCTCTATTGCCACAATAGTGGCAACTTGTTTAGCCTTCCACCAAAGTTCATGCAGGCACAGAACATGAATGCTGAATATGAGGATGATCCTCATCTCCCTCCTCTCATATGTAATTGGTTCAATTCATGGCTGACATGCCAGCTTTAACCTTTTTTTTTGTATGGAGAGGGGACACACCCCCTCACCCACACTCACTTGTTGCCTGCATGGGCTTCAGGTGCAGTTGAGAAGCTAGACTCAGAGCAGCTGGGTTGTTTTGTCTTGCCAGGTGGAAAATGAGGATGTCTAAAAAAAGCATCTTGATGCTTGGTTGTTTTTCCACGTCATCCTTTGTATTATCGCACGGATGCTAAAATGATGCTGTAATTATTGCCCACCCTTTCCGAGTGGAGCAAGCTGCTGTGCTTTGAGGAGGTAATATGGATTATCACAACAGTTGCATGGCTCAATACTGCTATCTAACTTTATCCATTCATCTGCAATGATAGGAACCCTTTGTGCTGGGAAACCGTCTTGCGGCCTATCAAAATACTTATAATAATAAAAATAATAATAACGAAACACAGGCTCCCTCATGACGAGTGGGGATCGTCTTTTTAATTTCGTCCGAGTTCTGCTATTATTAATATTCTGGCTGTGATTACGCTGCCGAAATGAATAACTGAAATATTGGTCCAAAATGCAATGCCATAGAATAGAGGGCTGTGAAGAACATGACTCATAGGCAAATCTTTATCCACACTCTTATGTCAATACCTCTAGATTTCATAACACTCTCTTTACCATCGCAGGGATAAACATGTCTCTGTTGGAGCAATTAGGACTGTGGTTGTTAGGAAGAGTATGTAGCAATTGCCATTTAAAGTGTTTTATACAGAGTCCGATGTGATGTGTTTTGCTTGTGGGTGCGTGAGGGCGCATGTGTGTGTGTGTGTTTGGGTGTGGGTGTGTGTTTATGTGTCTGAGAGTGTGTGAGCGTACCTATGTGTGTGTTGCGTTTGGTTTGCTTTGAAGTGAGCACATAGAATAGGTGCGCTTTTTTTTTTCTTCTTTTCTCTCTTATTTTGAGTGCCTCTTTTCTCTTGGCAGATCCATTCAAGCTTTCAATACCTTTTCCCCCCTCGCTTCCCCTGCCTCTTTTTCCAGCGAGCAGAGGGGTTTTACTTTACTCCTTTGTCATCCTAATTGATTGCATTAACCTTTTGAGTATTGAATTTCCCGTGCATCACGCCGAGCACAATGTGGAATATTATCATAATCCCTCCAAGTAATGGACACAGGGCAATCAACAATGCTTTAGGAAAACTACATCTTTGAAAGATGGAGCGTCATTATTTCCAATCAAAAAGGCTGTGCAGGACCGGCAAGCTTTGAGAAACTTTGACAGTATTTCTGTCTGTCTGTCTGCCTCCCTCTCTCTCTTTTACAAGACAGACATTTGGTACTTTGTACCGGGAAAATGCAGGCCCGCTTGGTTTTTATCCTGTGTGTCAGGTTCTTTATTATCCTCTTATCTTGGCTGATAATTATATACCTGTAGCTGTCTGCCACTGTGCTAAACTAGGCCAGTTACAGCCCCAGATACCATTTTGCATCCCTCTTCTTTATAAAAGCCGAGATAGGGTGACACTAAAGGTGGTATTTTAGAAAGAACTTAAACGTAGGAAGAGATCTAAGATTCTGCTGTTATTACGGTGCATACTTTACACAGTAACCACAGGCAGGTTGGTGTTTGCAGTTCAAAGTCAGCTGGTTTGTAGGTCTTTTCAATTCAGTGTCAGTGTTTAATCTCTGGTGTGATATATCAGTTAACAAGTCTCACTTTCCATTGGAGTGTCCTAATAGGGTATTGAGTGTGTGTGTGTGTGCCTGTGTACCTCTCTGGGTTGTTGGTGTGTGTGTGGTATGTGTGATGGTGATCTTTTCTTTGATGAAAGGAAATACGGGACCACCACTCCTTTTTAAAATCAATATCAGTGGATTGTAATGAAAATCTTGAGATGAGTGGCATTAAAGGAAATGAATAATTGACATTTCTCATTCTAATGAGGGATCATGTGTACGTGCGTGTGTGTGTGTGTGTGTGTGTGTGTGTGTGTGTGTCTGTGTGTCTGTGTCTGTGTGTCTGTGTGTGTGTGTCGTGTGTGTGTGTGTGTGTGTGTGTGTGTGTGTGTGTGTGTGTGTGTGTGTGTGTGTGTGTGTGTGTGTGTGTTAGTGTGTGTGTGTGTGTGTGTGTGTGTGTGTGTAAGTGTGTCTGTGTGTACAGTATTTGTTCTCATGTAATGGCCAAATAGGGCACTCACTGTGAGTTTCTGTCTTACATGTAGTTTGAAGTATTAAGCATCAGGGGATACTAGCTTTGGAGGCAAGATTAGCCTTCGATTTACTGCAATCTCTGGGCCACGTAACATAATCTCCTTACGCTCCTTATTGGGCCTCCTCTAGTTTTCAGAGGTCTGTGATTGGTTTGACACTTTTTCTAAACACCCCTTGGAATACATATGACCATCCTTTTCTCGTCATGCTTATAAGTATACAGGTATCGTAATAAGAGGGTATGCTAAGAAGTGGACAGTTATTTAAACAACTAATAGTGGATGTAATTGGCTGTGGTAATGATTGACATGGCAATGAGAAGCTATGTTGCATATGCATGCAACATTTGTATCAGCTGCCTTATATGTTGACACTGTCTGGCTTGTCAGTTTTGTTAACGGCGACTCCAGGCCAAGTGTGTTTTTTTTTTTTAGAAGAAGAAGGTTGTAGTGGGTAAAATACTGAATTATTGAATCAAAACATGACTGTACAAGGTCCCACCCCTATCCACCCATACTGCCACCCCGCCGCCAGACCCAACAAAAAAGTATCAGTTCTGGAAAACACCAGGTGAATCCTTTAGATCATAATGGATAAAACCCCTGGCTTTGTTTTCCCTTTTATTGGGTTCATAATAAAAAAAAACACACTGCTCCTATTTGCACCCAACAAAAGGCCTTGTCTGTTAACTGTGTGAGTCTGAGCGTAGCCACCTGGCTTTTCTGTCAGACTCTTTTGTATTTCAGGATTTATTCAACAAAAAACCCCCTGAAAACTAGAGCGCTGGTGGAGGGAAAATAAAGCGGACACAAAGAAAGAGAGCAAAACAGACTTTTTAGCTTTAAATAGAAGTGTAAACAGCAGCACAGAAAGCAGAGCATTAATTGATTGTTCAACAACACACAAGCCTCTGTGTTATCATGTTACCCTGGCAACATGAAATAATTGTCTGGTTGCTTAGATGAATTGAAGCAAAACAGCCTGTAATTCACATGAACCCTGGAAAACATATTCTTTTCAGCTGCGAGAGAAAACAAAATCAATTGACACAGAGAAGCCCCAGCCATCTATAATTACCATGAGCTATGGTACGGCGTCACCCTTTGATGGGTTTACGTTTTGAATACTGTGTGTACAAACACAGTTAGAATGCTCCCTGCCGATGTATAAATACCTCAACTTACGACAGGTTCGCGGAAGCATTCCCATCCCTTTCACGGTTCTTTTGCACTCCGCAGACAAGGTAATAAAATGGAGAAGTTGTGTAGGTCAACAGATAGTTCAAGGTGAGGGAACGTAGGCAGCTGCTCTTGTCTAGTTTAGTCTGCCATCCATCAAGTGTCAGTCAGAGTCCATTAGGTAGAGGCTTAGAGGTTCAAGAGACCTATATACAAATATGAAGTGGCCTGTGCCAAAATATGTGGTATTACTTCAGGTAAGCCTAACAAGCCCTTGCCATACAGGTGACGTCTGGTAGCGACAGGTGGAGGTGTCCTACTTGAACCCGGTGTCCTCAGGTGTATTGGTATTTTACAGGTATGAGCCACAGGTTCAGGACAGCGGGCTACATTACTGTAAACAACCATTTCATCCCTACGAAATATGTCAAGTATTTTCCAAAGTGTTTTGGGGGAAATAATTTAAGAAACAGAATGGACGACTGACTATCCAGAGGTCATGCATAGTGACCCTCTTTAGTTTGCAGTTTTTTCCTACCAAATTGTTCTACACAACAATAATAACCTTTTGTCAGTCCTCATCATTGCCAACACTAGTACATTTGCCCTGCTGTGTATGTAGCAACTCAGAGTTGATGTAGTCTCTGGGCAGACATACAGTATGTGCATGGAGGTGTAGTGGAACGCTGAGAACTTTTTCAAAGGTGCAGAGAGTGAGTACATTAGAGGAACCTAATTCATTACCGGGACTCTGTAGGAGATGACAGGCACTTTCCACATTAATATCTATTATCGGCTGATAAATGGAATCAAACGGCCAGCCCGGTATTGGTTTCGGTATATTTCACCACACTGTCAAACATGCTGGAGCGTCTACAGCAGCAGTAACATCAGCAGGGCACGGGCCCAGGCTACAGGCCAAAGCTGCTCTGCTGCCACAGCCTGTACCTTCCAGGGTTTGGGTTTCATCTGTGGGACTTGGAACCGCTAGAGTCTGGAGCTGGGATTTTGGGTGTTTATACGAGCAACACGAGTGTGCATGTGGTGCTTTTGCCGGCTGTGACCACGGCAGCTGTTGCTGGCAGATAACCCACGATTGCGCTTGTAAAGTTCAAGATTTTGCCAGCAGTAAACAATAAAAAATGCATTGCATGCACTGGGTATATGGAATTATTTCTGCCTGGGAGTTCTCAAAAGAGAGATGCTTTTAATAATGTACATCCTGAAATGATGTCTCTCCTCTCATCTGCCCTCCCCTCTCCCTCACTCCCTTCCTCTCTTTCCCTCTGTCCCTCCACCATCCCATCCTCTCTCTCTCTCTCTCTCTCCTGGTGTCCTATTCAAAGACAGATATAGAAACAATCCTTATTGATCTAATCTGGTTACTGCTTGCTATTTTCAACAGTTCCATCGAAAACCTCCCCCCTCCCTCCCCTTCTCTCTCTCCCCCTTCCTCCCAGCTCTACCCCCCATCTGCCTGACCTACATGGCAGTCACATGGTGTGGCTCCCTGGTCAGGCGTTTTATGGAAAATCTGTGGGAGAGATAAAGCCATGGGGTTTTAAGTGTTATCCCTGCCCAGGAGGGCCCCTGACACTCAGTAAGGTGTTTTTGTCCCAATAGCGCGCAAGCTGCTCCCACCCTCTGGCTCCTGATTGGATTCCGATCATGCCAATTACAGGATTGGGGTGGGGTAAGTGGTACATCAGGAAATGGGCAGTGGTTAAGAGGGAGATGGGTGGGAGCAGGAACATGAACTCCCTCCCTTGGAGGTGTCTTGTCCCAAGTCGTGGCCCAATCTGCGGATTACCCCTCCGAGCAGTGACTGCTCTACTGCTGTCCATGCTAAAGAGAGGGGGGAGAGAGGAGGGGTGGGTTGGGGGTGGGGGGGTTAGTCCTGGGCTGTGACCGAGTCCCCTTCACACTGTCGTCTGCCTGTAAATTTTCTGCTGCCCTTGCTATTCAGCCAATTACGCCAAAAGAGCTTTAGTGATTTTTTTTCTTTCTCTCTCTCTCTGTCCCTCCTTCTCTCCCTCTCTTTCTCTCCCCCTCCTCATCCGGTGTTATTTATTTATTTCACAGACAAATGCTAAGCGTCTCTGAAGGTTAAAAAAATGCTGAATTTCATAACGCTTATAATGTCAACTTTTTTCCCCTCTCCCCTCATCCTCCGCCAGAGCTGATCAATAGATGTCAACTGTGTGCTTTGTTAAACAAACGCCTGCTCGAGATAAATCAGCCAACAATGCTTTCACTTTTTTGAGACTCACATTTTTTTTCTTCCCTCTCTGTTATTCTGTGTCGCAAGCAATACAAATGCCAGCAAACTAGCAGTGCATTTAATAATAAATACGGGCGACGGCATATAGCCCAGTATTATCCTTGACAATGTCAGCAAGAGACAGCTAAGGAGGGCGAAGAGAGTAACATGGGGCTTCTGTGTGAGGACAGTCGAGACCACAAAGCACGGAGCAAACGATACTGGTGATACACAAAACTTTTTAAATAGATCCTTTCTCGGACTCTGACTTAATGCCCGGTGACTGTTGAAATGAACCAAGTTGGCGTTAGGTTACGAGCGCATGCTCACAGACAGGCCCAGGTGTACCAAGGGACAATAATTGTTTCACAGCGAGAATATTAAAAAGACGGGGGGGGGGGGGGGGGGGGGGGGGGGGGGTGGGGGGGGGAAGAAGAGTCTTCATCAAGACAAATCCCATATGCAGAGGATATATGCGCGCTGAGCATCTTACCTCGATGGACCGGCTGACCCTGAGAGAATAATCCCACCACACATGCACCCACCACCTCTGCGCACACCCAACCACCCACCCATGCTCTGTCTCTGTCTCTGTCCCTCTCCAGTCATGTTACGTATCTAAAAGGCCCTTTAGAGAGAAAAAAGACTAGCTGGCCTGAGGTAGCAAAGTATATAACCACTTAAAAGAGCCGTGTTTTTCATTTTGTGATTTCATTTTGTGATTCGCCCTTTAGAACATTTGTAAAGCCTATTTTCTCCTCAGAACAGGTCTTCGTCGTCTGACTTGGCTTTTTTTTCTGGAGATCTAATGGAGTCGTTAGTGCCACTGTTTTAGAAGGCTGCGTTTTTTTTCTTGCATCTCTGTCGCTCTCCCATTCTCTCTCTCTCTCTCTCTTTCTCTCTCTCTCTCTCTCTCTCTCCTCACCCCACTTCTCTCTAAATGAACCCTGCATACTGAGCCACATACAGTACATAACCTGGAGTGTGAAACCTCTGAATAGCTATCAATAGAATGTAGAAGGCAGCCGAGAACTACAAAGCAGTTTTGGGAATGCGGAGCGAGAACGGCGGCCACCTTGCATTCTGGTGCTAAAAAAGTGCCGGAGTGCAGATACATGGTGAATGATTAGACGAGACAGCTCCGTTCCATTTGTCACTTTGTCTGAGGAGTGGCGACCCTCATTAGTAGCTCCAGATACTGTCTCACAAAGGGCTTAAAGAGGGAGGCAGGCTCAGGACGGATAGTCAGTGCCCTGGGGAGCACGGGGGGACAGATAAGGACTATTTGATTGGCATGAGACTTTCTCAGACACGGGGCAAGAAAGAAATCCTGTCACACCAGCAGTTATACCAGCCGAAAGCGGTACTGGGGAGAGTAATGACGACGTGTATGGTGGTGCGTAGCGAAGGGGAGGTAAAGCAAACTGCTTAACGTGAGAAAAAACAGAAAACACTTCAAGCAAGTTGGTTTGAAAATAGGATCCTGAAAGATTCATGCTCCGTTTTAATTCACGCTTTTTGTTCTTATTTTTTGCTCTCTGATATATTAGAATGAAAAGAAAGAGGGGTAAGCTTAGCATTGCAGTGGTGAATTTTTTAACACGGCCCAGGCGTGGGAGAATGTAGCTCAGCAATCAGGCTGTGGAGAGGAACAACTGAAAGAAAAAGAAACCACTATGTACAAAAAAGACAAAGCTGCGCGTCTGAACTGTGGTGTAGGACTTGTGAGTGTGTGTGTGTGTGTGTGTGTGTGTGTGTGAAAAATACACCATCCAACCCCACCCCAGCACACACACATACCGTGTGTGCTGGGGTGGGGTTGGATGGTGTATTTTTCACACACACACACACACACACACACACTCACACATATACAGGTTGCACTGAGCTATGAGCAAGCTAACTCGTGGCGGGCTGCATACGCCCCAGCGCAGCGCTGGGCCCTCCTCGCCGGGGCGCACAACACCATCTGCATTTCGCTGTTAACGCGCATTCACATTCGCAGAAGGATTAGTGGGAAAATCCCCCGTTTTTTTCAACCAGTTGACAAATATCAGATTTGTCTCTAAAAATTAGCTCCATCCATATCTGCCACCATATGACACACAGAAAAGATTATCTTTAATACCCAGCCAGCTTGAGTGTGGTGGAGGCAGATTAAAGTTTCGGTTTAGTAATATTTGCCGAGCCACTTCAGTTAGGCACTGCACTTCAGCATTGCCGCAGAACCGGCCTGTCTGTACATCTTCCACCCGTCCCTCCCCAACCCCTCATATTCTGAAAAAAAGTTTTTTGTCTTGAAACAAGTACAAGCAATATTTCTCCAATTCATCATCACCCAAAGCAGCATCTTAGGGCCCTGACTTTAGTATATGGCTTTTAAACAAACAGAAGGGCCGAGTTAAAGAGGCATCGGTGAACACCAGCAGCAGGTGTCCTTTCACAGACTGCTTTGTAGTCGGAGAGGGCCACTGGGCTGTTGTTTTAGCGACCCATTGGTGCTAGGCAGGGAGGCGGCTGGGAAATAGGCCTAGTGGGTGACCTGGGACCTCACCGCTGTCCCGTTGTCACCAGTGTTTTGTGTTAGAGGTGGTGGTGGTAGTGTTTCATGTCAGCTGCCTTATATTTAGTCATTGTCAGGAACAGTGAAGGAAAGTTCAGGGAAAACGTTTGCATTTTTATAGGTTGCAGCATTTGTTTAACTATCTTGTTAAAAGTGTCCATTATTTTAGCTCATACTCCAATTTGGGCCCTGACGTGTGTGTGCATGTTAAATATATTAAGCAATAGTTTCCCACCTACTCCACGAAATTATCAAACCAAAATGCACAGACACACATACAGTACATAGCTCTTTATCCTGTATCCTGTATCCTCTCCACGCAAAGCCTTGTTAGCCAGACAGGCAGCAAGGCAGGCAGGGTCTGAGGGTGGGGGAGCTGTGGAGCTGCTGCATGTCTTTGCATGACTGCACGTGCACAGCTGTCACCATTAGCAGGTACTGATCGAGGGCTGGGGGTGGTGTGTGTGTGTGTGGGGGGGGGGTCCATGCACCAGACCAGTGTTCCT
Organism: Sprattus sprattus; assembly: GCF_963457725.1. Lineage (NCBI taxonomy): Eukaryota > Metazoa > Chordata > Actinopteri > Clupeiformes > Clupeidae > Sprattus > Sprattus sprattus. The sequence goes on from NC_137914.1 coordinate 16,507,375, forward strand.
TAAGCTTCTGTTAAGTCAATATGTCCCCTATCTCCATTTCATTATCATACTCAGGATCACCGTGTGGAGTGGGAGCAGGCTTTGGCAGGGGAGGGGCAGGGGTGGGCTCGGGGTGTACCTGCACCAGGGTTCGGGTAGGGCCAGCTCCCTGACTTCTCCTCCCTCAGGCCCCCAGCAGCCGCACCCAGAGGTTGGGCCTAGTTTTTTTCGAACACAGGGGCCTGTAAATGAAATTAAGGTGTCAATTAGTCAATTACAGCATAATAACTCAGAGGGCAGACATTTAGAGAGCGAGCACACCTCGGCTAAGTTCATTTCCTCCAGTCCAGGAGCCCGGGCGTTTTGGCACACGTCAGTCCGCTCTGCCAAGATCCGCTGAATAAGGCCCCGGCCTGTAATTCTATTTGCCACTGGGTATCTTTTTTTGATCAACAATTTCCTTTCGTTGGGATTTTTTTTTTTATAGATACTAGGATGCATGTTTTTTCCTCCCCAATTTGGCTTCGGAGAATTTTATAATTTAGTAATTAAAATCTTTGATAGGCTTTAGAAATTGCTCCTAATTGAGTTTAATGGGAAGATGAATTTCAATTTTATTCGATTACGGGGACCCCTGGCATAGGTATTTATGGAAAAAACTCTACAAAAATATGCTGTGTGGGCTAAGATGGCATAATAAAATTAAGGATAATCGGATTTCTCCGTCATGAATTTCGCTCTAATTTCACTATAATTTTCCATTAGATAGCTGGTTTACAAATATTTGCTCATCTGCGATGGGAGCAGCTATCTGTCTAAAATGATTACGGCCAGTGCCTTCAGAAATGTGGCCCTTTCTCCCATTCCTTTTAAAAAGCAGATTGCGAGGGACCAAAATTAGGGAGATTGCATTAGGACTGTCTGCATCCGGGGAGAGATACTGGAACATAATGATAAGAGGCAGGGGATGAAAGCACTGTCAAGAAAAATGTTTGGACTGTATGTAATATTTTTTAAGTGAATATGAAGTTCAGACATCATGCTCTGGAAAGCAGCTTGCAAACTACGCATGTATATATGCACGCATGTGTGATTGGGACAGCCGGATTGTTATCTGTTATGCTGGATTTTAGTTGAAATGTAAAAAAAAAATTGGTGTATGCTTGTCTAAAAACTAAATATATTTGAATATACTGCAGACACGATTCAGGATTTTTTTTATCTGAAGCAGGTTAGTGCAGACTGTCATCGGATCTGAGGTCTGTGTTGGGTCAGGCATGCAGACGCTACTGTTTAACAAGTATTTAAGCTTAATATTCAACACCTTCACTGCGGGAAAATAAATATATAATGCTATCTAAACAGACGTGAGGGGGAATAATATCCAACATCACAGACCCGCCAGAACAATGCAAGGGCAAACGCTCTTTTCAAGGCTCCAGCACCAGCCTTAAGCTCTGTCACTTTTAATTTCCTGTCAATTTCACCGACAGATTTGAGGAAATACGTTCAAAAAAACCCGGCCACCATATTTTCTTTCCTTTTCCCAGTGGTCTTCACTAGTTAGTAGAAGTCAAGATGCTCTCTTTTTGTGAAGTACCCCCGACACACACGCACACACACACACACCCCACATGTCAACCCCCCTTCTCTTGCTCCACCTCTCACCGGCCCACTTCCCTGCCCCTGTGCCCACGACAGCCTGAGGGGTTCAAACACAACCCCCTCACACACGCACACACACACACACACACACACACACACACACTCACACACAAAAAAAGTCCTCTCTCTCGCCAAAGGTCAGAATTCTCTCTCCGCATGTCTCCAGGCTCCATGCACAAAAGCAGCTGAATTCACATCTTTCAAGCGGCCAGCGAGCCTTTGTCCCAGCCGGGCCGGGGGCTCTCGGAGTGGGCCCTGGCCATCAGACCAGCCCCTCCTGGAGTGCACGGTCAGGGGCAGCCCAGCGTCTGGCCCACGGTCCCCTTTGACTGATGTGGTCCTGCCATGTTAACCCACACCAACCTACCCCCCCCCCCCTCCCACTCCCCTCTCCCCACACACCCCCACCACCATGCCCAAGCCCCTCCTCTCACCACTCACTCTCGCGCTCCTGAGCGTACCATTGTAACAGGCCACATCAAACAGCATGAAAGTGCTCCTGTAAAAGAATACATAGGATGACATGTTTTATTTTTTTTGTGACATATTAGATGAAGGAATTTTACAGGAACCTTCACTGTTGCTTTCCAGGACTACCCAAATAGTGTGTGTTGTGTCATTACACAACAGAAACCTGAGTTACTGTCAGGTTGAAGCTCCTACAGTGCTCTCCATTAGCCACAAGAACTATACTATCCCAGCGTATTGTCTGTTCCGTGACTCAGTGTATGAAATGAAAGAGCAATCGCAGTGTGTCACAAGTAGAACAGCAGGTCGATTAATACCATTGTTTGTCCTGTAATGTGGAGTGGAGTTTGATTCTGCTCATTGTTTGGATCTTTGGTGTTGTCCTTATCTCTCCACCTAACAACGGTTGTCATAAATCTTCTCCTTCACAAAAAAATAATCTACAGTTCCGTGTCGCTGGACTTCCTTGACAACGACTGCACATACATAATGACTCTAAAATATAGACCTGCAAGATCATTAACCTGAAAGTGGAAGCTTTAAAACGACAGCGTCATCATCGTACAGCGCACACATGCGGTTTGATCCTGTTCTTGTGATGAGAAGAATCATCGCTATGTCAGTAATGTTTTCCTTTTTTGTTTTGTCTTCCGTGGCAAGGGCAGGTCGGAGGACTTGTGATGTGATGTGAGCACGTGCCCCTAGAGGTGCTCAGTGAAACAGGCGGGCAGGGCTCCCATTCTTAAATTGTGACTCATACCCATAATTACTAAATCAACCAAAAACCTGTTTTATCTACAGGTTCTTGCTGTTAGCAAACAGGAACTGTGTGGCCTGAGTCATTTCTCAGAAGTACAAACCAGGACCCAAAAATCCGTTTCCCCTTTTCACAAGCAACTTTTGTGTGTGTGTGTGTGTGTGTGTGTGTGTGTGTGTGTGTGTGTCTGTGTGTATGAATGTGTATGTATGTGTGTGTGTGTGTCTGTTGTGTTGTGTTTGAACTGCACTTAATTCCCACACAAAAAAGTTCAGTTGCAATGTCAACACGGAGGGAGAGGATCCTCACTTTGTTCTGTTGTCATTTCATCTGTTCCGTGACAAGGGGAGTTTCTGGGATTTGAGGCATAGTTTTAAAACCCGTGTAATTCTTTAATCAGGTGTGTGGGGAGCAGGAGAAAAATATGTGAAGGAGGAGTATGCTAATACACTAAATATGTTGAAAATATCCACAGGCACTTTGCATGCTACTGCGGAAGAAACTGCCAGGCAAATAAGGGCTTTGTCTTATAAAGTATTCATTGTCACCTGGTAACGGCCGTCGTTTATCATTTCACCTGAAATTACAATGAAAACTGATACCTTATCAGAGGGACGGAGAGAGAGACAGAAGTGGGGGGGGTGGACTGAATGAGGGAAAGCAGTAGAAGAGCTCGGGGGATGGGGTGTAAGACTTTTGTAATTTACAGCCAACTGTTCCCATATAAGGTTACCTACTTTCGCACTGCTCAATATTTATGACTCAATATGGAAAATTAGCACGCTGCTTAGGCTTTCCAAATGCAATTCTACAATGTGAATTTCTTTTTCTTCCACATAGGGTTTATCTAGAAGTTGTATTCGTGTGAAAAATGAAAAGCTTCTCTTTAGTGAATTCTGCGACAAACATTTAAAGAATATTACATTTTTCATTTGAATTTAGAATTTTTTGTATGTGGCAGTCAAAATCACCTCTGAAAAAGAAGGATCATAAAATTGTCCACTGTATCAAGAAATTCTATTCATTCTATCCTAAATGATGTACTATTTTATTTTCTTAATACTTAAAAGGAACTATACGACATCCAAAAAAGACATCTTATTTATTTGAGCCTTTTCATACACATTCAGAAACAAAAAAAAATGTATTTGTAAAAAAAAAAGAAAAAAGAAAAAATAACAATAATAATAATAATAATAATAATAAATACCGTGTTTATCTTTTTTCTGTTTCTGGAAAGCTTTGGGCTTTTTTTATTTTTTTTTGCTCCCTCCCTGCTCCTTCTGATGGAGCAGAGGAAGGCTCCTCCCCAAGAGAGTTGAAAGGCTAGTCGACCACAGAGATGGAAAGGCCAGCCCACCGAGGGGAGGAAAAAAAAGTCTGCTCCTGCTCCTGCTCCACCGTAATTTCCTATCTGCCTATTCAGACATCACCAACAGCTCGGTGCGCGCGTGTGTGTGTGTATACGAGAGCGAACCAGAGGGAGACAGAGAGAGAGGGAGAGAGAGGGAGAGAGAGAGATCAAGCAAGGGGGAGGCTCTCTATTCTTTCACCTACCCCCCATCAAACCACAAGAGGGAGGGGCCAAGCCCAAGCTGCCAATCAAATCCGCTCGTGGCAGCCGGCATTATCTCTGCTACAAACTATTGACAGATTACATGTCAAGGAGTTTAGTACATGATTGAAGGAAGGTTTTATTATTTTTTTTAAAGTGTGTATGTGTAGGCATTTTACCTTTGGTTTCTCCCGAACCTGCTTACTTCTGATGATTTTCAAAGAGAGTCGAGAAATATTATGAAAGTTACATGCCTGAGAGGATTTAACTTCGACTTCCCTGAATATGGTGAGTACTGTACTTTTCTCTCTCTCTTTCTCTTTTTCTCTCTGTCTCACTCTCGTGTCTTGTGTAATTTGACACTGACATGTTTTAATAGGTTAAGGATAAAAGTGTATTTCAAACTGTCAACAAACCTGCTCGGATGGGGAAGTTCTTCTCTTTGTGTGCGTGTGTGTGTGTGTGTGAGTGTGTGAGTGTGTGGGACTGAGCTGCACCTATATTTTCTAACTCGAATGACAGTGCCCAGAGGCTCATTGCCATATAAAACACGATCGCTCACTTCTTTAGCACGCTCCTCTTATCACACTTCTTGGTGTTGCCGCTGCTGAACGCACAGTAGAGAAGTTCACCAGACTAGTTTCATTTTCCCTGTGATGAGACACAGTTTATTTCAGTGCTCTGAGTCGGGCTACTGTTGATCTCACACCTTTTTTTTTCTCTTTCCACCCTAAGACCTCATTCATAATTGTCCTCCCCGGGTTTATTTCGATTTTGTTACTGACATCAGGGTTATGAAGAGGGGGGGTAAGGGGGCAGGATTGGGACTCTCTTTGCATTACTTATTAAGACCATAGATATCCTGTTTACGCACATAGGTATGTGAAATGTCATTCGAGTGCTTACCGTGGCCTAAGGGTTTGTTGCCAAGGGGACAAAGCAAACAAACTGTTGTGGCAGCTTTGTTTTGACACATGTAAGGGCAAACAGTACAAGTGATATCCATTTCTATTCCCTCTTGTTCCCTTTTTTAAAGGAATCCTGAAGAATAATTGTTGTTTTTGTAGGAGATGGTGGCGTCAGTATTTCTTCAGTTGTGTACCTCATTTACAAAGAGAGTGTAAAAAGTGTAAATATATTTCCTCTTTTGGCTTTTAGTAATTTTTTTCTTGCAGTTTTGACAAACACTGTTTAATGAGGGCTAAACTCCCATGAATTCTAATAGCACAATCAGTAACTTTTGCATTGTCGTACTTATCCCATGACAGGAGAAAACTTTGCCTGCAATTATTAATATAGAAAAATCAAAAATAGTGTATTTGGAATTTTCTTTTTTATTACCGCTGTATGTTCATGTGGGTGAGTTTTGCAGAGAGAGGGCAGGAGTGTGTGTGTGTGTGTGTGCGTGTGTGTGTGCGTATGTGTGTGTTTATGCATCACGTATGAATAATTTGATTGCACCGGTCCCTTTGCCTACCCAAACGTGTCCTCTCGTCATGAGACATCTGTGTTATCCATTTATTCTTGAAATGTGTTTGTCCTAAAAATATAACAAAGTGTGCATGTAAAGTCCAGGAAATGACAAATGTAATAAGTTACATTGTTCATTTGATTTCACGATTTTGGAAGTCGCAGCTGTAACTGTCACATATCCCTCTTCACTCCGTCCATAATGCTGAAATTAAATATGTTATTTTGTACAATTCTGGACAACATGAGACAATTGGTGGGTTTTTTAAAGACAGCAGAAAGTGAGGGAGGATTCTGTGGTGAATTTTAATTACAGTGTTTTATCCACTGCGGCTTCCTCAATATCAATGCTACCCTGGAGTATCTGTTTGCTTGATACTTACCAAAACTGCAGTCTTTATCCTAACATGGTTATTTCAACACTGCTTCAACTAAGTGTACAAATGTTTGAATTAAACATTTTAGAGTGCTTTTTAAAGGGTCTTGCTGTTAATCTTGCCCTAGTTATGTGAACAAGTAGAATTATAGGATCAACTTGTAGAATGTTTTTGATCATAAACCCGTGTTGAGGAAGGAGCCTGAACTGTACTACCGTCTGTGTTGTAGCTCAGAAATATTACATTGAAAGGACAGTGAATAGGTACAGACACACCCTGTATTTTTTCATTTTTTTTTTCAAATCTTTCCATTAGTGCAGAGCCTCCTGTCCAGTTGAGTGGAGTTATTTTATGAGTCATTATAGCGAGTGATTGCTTTCTTCTTCGGAGAGCCAGTTCTTTTAGCCTAAGACCACCTTGAGGACCTTTACCACTCCACCCCCCCTCCCCCCCATTCTCCCTTGCCCCCACTCCCTCCCAAAAAAGAAGGGAAAAAATTGGGATGAAAGGGGAGGGGATAAACAAGCCAAAGTCTGTAGCTCCCCAATAACCTTTATCACAATTTAGCAACAACCCGAATCAATTTGATGTCTTAAGCAATAAAAAATGCTGTTGCTGTCCTTATTCTCCCTCTCCTCCAATGACAGTAAATTTACATTTTTTAATTAAACTAGCTGGAATTTTTATGAGGGGGCCGGGCTATGCTAATGGGAATGTTGTGTACTGCAGATTAACAGCGTTTTGAAATAAATTTAGCACGGAGACTTTTTAAGACAGAGAAGAGGGGAAAAGGAAAAAAAAAACACAAGACATAGTCTTTAACCCCTTTTATGCCAATTTCTCCTAAGGGACTCCTCTGAGCTGAATCGCCCTGTCAGGAAAGAGTGGCTCTTAGTGATGAGGTGATTAGGATTGCCATATCAACTGAGGCAAAGCATTTCTATTCTTATCAATTATTTATACCGTGTTTCAATGCCATAGGATAAAAACTAGGATGAGTTTATATTGTAACATCCATTGGAACATTGTTTTTTCCTAATAGTACAAAGAATGACAGCTTGCTCGTAATTTATGTTGTTTTCTATTTTAATTGAAGAAATACATGTATGTATCATTTGCAAAAAAAAAATATTTTAAGAGTCAAGCTCGATCGTTTTGAGAGTGATTTGACTTTAGCAGATGATTGTAAATTTGCAAAAAGATAATTCATATTGATGAAATATTAAATCAAAAAAGATAACTCTCTTGGAAAATGTGTAGAGGTTTATGGTAATGTGGAGTATGTTTTTGTCGTATCACAGTCAGGCTTTGAAAAGGAGTATGATTGATATTGTGCCAGGCTGTGTGTGTGTTATGTCTTGCTTAAGGAGAACAGCATGTTGGATGTGTGTGTGTGTGTGTGTGCGTGAGTTTGCGTGTGTATGTGTGCATGAGAGGGAGAAAGACATGGAGAGAGAGAGAGAGAGAGAGAGAGAGAGAGAGAGAGAGGAGGGATGGAGCCAGTGAGCAGGAGAGAGGGCCTCGATGAGACTGCGCAACATCATAATTAACTTAGCGTCCTAATACCCACATTCTCACCAACTGCCTTTTTACAAGCAGACTGGCCCAGGCAGAATTAATGGATTAAAGAGACAGAAAATAACTAGATAAGAGTTTGTGGTGCTGCGTATGTGGATGTTCATCTGTGCATATTTACACTCACACACTCGTGCGCTTAACCACGCATGTGTGCATATGCGCAAGGATGACTTGTCAGTGTGTAAGTGTGTTTGCGTTGTGTGGATGTTCACACCGATAACTCCCAGTTACCAGGTGTAGCCCCAGTGGCTGCCTTGCTTGAAGGGAAGGTGGTATGGACAGAGAGAAGGGCGAGCTACCCCTCCACCCCCCCTCTCTCTCCACTCCTGTGCACTCATGCAGGCACAAGACCCTAATTAAAAGCGCCAAGCTTTCCGTCACCAATACAGAGTAATTGCCTAATTAATACACTGAAAGGAAGTACACCGGAATAATAAACAGGTTGCACCTTTAGGACCTCGGCTCTTTTATCACTCACATTTGTAAGTCAGCGTTAAGTAGTTGCACCCCCTTCCACACCCCCAAAAATGTATAGTCATTATTTAGAAGGAGGAAAAAATTAGGAAATTATTTACATTAGAATTTCCGCCACAGTGTTCTCTCAGATTGTAAAATTACTCTTTTTTTTTTTTCTTTTTTTTTTACTTTTGCAGCACAATATATATTTTTTTTATCTACTGCTGCTATGGTTTCTGTTGTTGTTGTGTGTGTGAGTGTGTGTGTGTGTGTGTGTGTGTTTGTATCGTTCTCAGATGTAGCTGGTCCAGCTGAGTCAAAGCTCTCAGAATGATTGTCATTGTAAATTCCCTGACTGAGGGGAACCACTGCCTCTGTGCCTGATCACTGCCATAGCAAGCACAGGAGACAAATGTCTCTTTCAGAGAAAGGGGTACCTGTTCAAACAGTGACTCAATTCACATATACGCTTGGGAGAAAGAAAGAAAGAAAATAGAAGAAACAAATGCCATACAGAAGCATTTTTGTGCACCTGGAGCTGTTCTTGTTAACTTTTATATCTAACTTTATCAACCCTACCTAATCAGATGCAGTGCACAGGCAAAAGAGACCTTAAGCATCCTTCCTCTGCTGTCTTCAGAGCAGCTGAGATGCTCATACGCTTGCGTATGAAGACGTCGATCCCTGTACACAAAGCCGCAACAGAATGGCTCTATTTCACTTTTATGACATCGCACATGAAATTAGAATTTCATGCAAAGCGGGAGAGAGAAATAATCTCTGCCGTTGCGATATCCCACAATAAAGAAGGGGAAGAAGGGGCGAATGTGAAGATGCAATTAGCACAATGCAAACGCCTCGAGTCCGTTTGCCAGGGAGGAAGGCGAGAGAGAGCGCTGGATGGCCCAGAGTGAAATTTGCATGCTCCGCTTATCGACACACACTTATTAGTCCGTCTGAAAGGAAGATTAAGCCGGCACAAAATGTGGCGACTAATCCTTTTAAATGTGGCAGGAGTCTTTAAGGTGTGAAGCACCCCTGTGTACAGGTCCCAGACTGGGTGGATCAGGGTCTCGACAGGGTGCAGACAGCACCCACCCACCCGCCTGACCCCCCCTCCAGCCGCTGTGGTCGGAGAGGACTGAGGAAGAGGGTTTAGTGCTGTGGATAGTGGTTGGAAACAGAAGTTCAATTCCAAGATGAGAGGAAATGTGGAGTTCCCTGTCCTGCGGTTCATTGCATAGCTTGGCAGAGCTTCAGGTTAAGAAAAATTGACCTTTTCAACTGAAACTCTGATTTGCTGATAAGGAGTTTTTGCGCTCATATTTATGGTTTTCGTAAGTAATTCAACTTTGTTTGCTGGTTTGGAGGGGATTTTATTGTATATTTTGGTTCACAGTTCCCGTCAGCGAATTGATTTTGATGAGAACATGCTCTCAGTTTCTGCATCACTGAACTTTTTTTTTTTGATGGGAAGTCACCGCTTGCCTCTTGTCCTCTCCACCCCTCCCACCCACGCCCCTTCTCTATTTTTCTTTGGATAAGAAAAAGAAATAAACATGTTCTTCTGTCTGCCCTGTCACCTTCACTCTGAAAGCATGTTTGCACTGCGGAGCTACCGCTCCGATCTCCTGTCCTCTCCAGTAATTGACTGCAAACAGGGCTGAGAGCGTTTCTGAAAACCTCCCCTCTACTGCCTCTCCCATTCCGTCAGTGTGTGTGTGTGTGTGTGTGTGTGTGTGTGTGTGTGTGAGAGGGAGCGAGTGAGAGGGAGGGAGGGAGGGAGAGAGAGATTGTCAGAAGTGTGTGTGTGTGTGTGTGTGTGTGTGTGTGTGAGAGAGAGAGTGTGTGTTTTCGTGTGACATTCTATTCACTTGGGTCAGTAGCATGCAGCTCCAGCAATAATTACCGTCTGTACATGATGAATATGAGAGCCAGCTGTTCCATTCTGTCACTGGAATCAGACTGGGGAGTGTGTGTGTGTGTGTATGTATGTGTGTGTGTTGGGGGGAGGGGGGGTGCTCATGAGTTTGCTGTTTGACTGAATTTTTTTTTAACTCGGTAACTTGATAGGATTACATGGTTCTAGGGCCTACACCTGTTAAGAGGCTGTTAACAGAACAGTTGGCAGTCTCATGGCTAGAGCTTAGAGTTTTTTTTGCTCTTCTCTATCTCTCTCTCTCTCTCCCTCCCTCCCTCTCTGTCCCTCTCCTTCTTTGTAGATCTTTCTCCTGAATGTCAGGGATTTGGTGCTCCTGGTTTGTCAGCGTTAGCCTCTTTGAAGAGTGAGGTGAGGGCATGCTGTCACAGAGGCCTGCTGTATGTTAACTGCCTGCTGGCTCCCACAGTCAACTCCACCCCCCCACCCCCCCAACCCCGGCCCCCACCCCTTTTACTGAAACAAGCAGAGGAAACACTTGCATGTGGTTTTGGTAGTGTTTGGGGTAGACAGGTGTTGCTGCTGGCTTGAATCACTTCAGGAAAAAAAAATGCAGTGATAAGAAAGGGTAAGAAAGCTTTTGGGAAAAGTTTGAATCCTGCCCGGTTAGCCCCGTTTTTTTATAGTTCTGGGACGGAACTCTTTCTGGGTGCCCGACGGGGGTTTCTTGTGAAATGAGGTAAACAGTATGTCAGCAATCTGGCAAACGAGTCACCTGACACCGGGCCCATGTGCTATTATTTGTACAATTTTATGTACGTCTATTCATACGCTGTGAGTAATAAATGAGCAGCCAGGCAGGGCTGTGGAGGTTAGCTCCCATGAAACACTGTCCTGACATGATTTAAGCCTTTTTCCACTGCCCTGCAACACAACGTGAGAAATGCCATATTTTGGCACAATCACAGCTTCTCAGATGACTTGGAAGCCAATGCTGTAACTCTGAGTGAATTAATAGTATTTTAATTGTGCTTCAAACAAACAAAAGAGATGATACTATTTCCTTTTGTTTGTTTGCGGGTGTAGAACTGTGTTAAAATGCAGAAGAATTCCTGAGGAAGAAGTGTGTTTATGGCTTGTTTATTTTTTCCTGCTCCTCTGGTGTCTGCCGCTACCGTATTTGGCTTGTGGCTGGAGCTCAGTCACTTTCTGTGTTCTCTCACACCTGTCCTCCTATTGTGCTGGAATGTTCTATATTTGGATGTAAGTTGTGCCACACTGGCTGGTTTAGGACGCCGTTGTTTCTGGCAGCTCAGAGGGAGGAAGAAGTGTAAACTGACAAGTTGAGAGAAGCCGAACCACCCCCTCCACCCAACAGGCCCCCACCCCCCCACACACACACTTCCTACCCTTTCCCTCCACCCCCAAGAAAGAATTCAATTAACTTGATTTCTGTTTTGCCTTTGTGATGAAAGTCTGGGCAACGCTGGATATTTCACAGAGAGCCAGGATGTAACAGTGGAATATTAAGCCATGTGAAATGACGTAACTTATTTCCATATACTGACGATTTCTGACGCGGAACGTTCCAGTAATCTTATCTTCTGGATGTGGAGGCAGAGGGGAGGATTAGGAATGAAACACTAATAATCATAATTTAGTGACTTTGATTATACCGATAAGTTATCTGGAAATCGGAATTCCACCGATAAAAAAGAAACAGTTTATTCCCAAGGAGGTGTGGGGGTTGGGGGAGAGGAGAGGAGAAAGAACAAGGGCGAAAAATAAACAGTGTGATTTTGATTGGACTGAAAGTGTCATGTCCATGAGCAAGCCACCTGATCTTTTCCTTCAGAGTCAAATAAGCAGTCCCAGTCCTAATTGTTTGGAAAATATTGGAAGGGCCTTTCTGGGTCCTGCTGTTCCCTCTCCCCTCTCCCCTCCCCTGATTCATTTCACCGCCTGTCCTTGGCTGCTGGAAAATGGCGTTAATTTTTTTATTACCTGTTTGACTCTCCAGCCTTATTACTGTAGCCCCTTAATGTTCTCCGTAACCGTGGAAACCAGATGAATAAATGTCCGCAAAAGAAAATGAGATGATTAAACAGGTCACCCTTGCAAAACAAATTCGCATGGTCGGGCGCAATTTGTGTACCAAGCGCCTGTCTTAACAGTTTGCTAACAAGGGGATTGTTTGCCAGCGTAACCAAAAGGGAGAAACTGGTACAATAACGACAAGCAAAGAGAGAGGTGAAAAATCTCCCTTCCTCTTTTTAAGACTGAGATTATGTGGGAAGAAAAATAATGCGATGGCAAAGACAGGCATGTTTATCACGACCTAAAAAAACAAACATCAAATGAAAGCTCCTCGACCCATACCCGTCCTCAGGAGCTCAAATAATTTGCTTTACATTGATCCGACGCTTGCATATTATCTTGTCATTCATTATGAATGTTTTCCATCCGCACTGGTTATCTCATCCGGTGTGTGCCCCCCCCTTTGCCATTTCAACGCTGCACGATATGTTACATCCCATTTTTGCCTGTCCCTTTTCTCTTTTATGCTCAGCTGCGTCTGTAACATCAGCTTGCATATGAAAAAATAAATCATGGATATACTCCTTTAAAGCCCATGAACAATAACCTCAGTGCTCAGCTCTCAGTAGCATGCGAACGAGTGTCTCAGATTAAAGGGATGGGGAGGGGGTGTGGGGGGGTTGTGTGGCTGTTGTTCGCATCTAAAGGAGGTTTGATTGGTGGTCAGGAAGAGGGCATATAGAATTTCGTTCATTTATCAATGTGGCAACTGTAGCCTGCCTGCTAATTGTCCTTGTGACCATCTGCATCTCTGGGACATCTTTTCCTCCTGCATCGGTATTACAGCCGTCGCAATCATTTGGGTTTAGTTTTACACACTTTCCCTTTCAACCCAACACACACACACACACACACACACACACACACACACACACACCTACACACACACACACACACACACACACAACCTTTGTAGCATCGATGTTCCTCTTTTTCCTAGACTGAGGGCCTGTGTGGACTGTTGATGTGTGAATGTTGATGCGAAATAAAATGGTGGCCAATCCTGTTTGGCTAAATAAGAGAGTAAAGGCTGAGCAGATTTAGACTTGTAAAGAGAGGGAGAACTCGGAGCAAGGAATTAAAGCCGTGTCTTCATTGCCATCGTGACCACAAATCACAAATGGCGGCGATGCAGTGGTGATGTTGTTTATGGAAGCACAGCACTCAAGGGTGTTGGCTGTTTACATGGAGTTACCACTTTCATTCTTAAAGAGAGAGAGAGAGACAGAGAGAACAACAACTTCAACCCTGCTGTCATCTTCTTTTTGTCTGTCTTCCAATGCTTACTCTACATTTTCTCAAGGAATGAAAAAAAAAAAACAATAAGTAGAATCCAATACTTCCCGAGGTCATTTATGGTACAGGCTGTACAATGGAGTGCAAAAGGGATTTGGAGTGCCTTGTTCTACCTCCACCCACAGCCACCCCCCACCCATACCCACTCCAACCACTCTCCACCCCTTCCATCGCTGGGGTGTCTATGGCCCTAAACTGAAAAGCACTTGTGCATTATTGATGTTTTAATTTGTGCAAATGCCTGAGTCTTTGTTAAGTGATTATAGTGCAGTTGGAGATAACAGGGAGGTACTTTGCCCCAGACACAGGAGCTGCTGCCCACCCCGGCGTTGGGCCACCTGAGGAGAGGGCAGCCCAGCCGCCGTTTACCCTAGAGCAACTTTGGCACACTTCTCGGCGAAAGACTGGAAAATGTCAACGTGTCAAAGATAACGAAGAGTGGGAGGAAAAAAAGGAGTTGATCTTTTGTCCTTTTTTTCAGATACACCTCTCCCATTTATGGGGTTGTTTTATGGGTGTTTTACATCCCTTATCGAAAATTATTTGATGTAAATATAATAGAAGTGCCCTGAAAAGCCCTATAAGCAAATAATCTGCGTGGCACACCAGGGCGCTGACCTTGGGAAAGAATGCAAAGTTATAATACCTCCTGCTAGAAAAACAAACCCATAAAAAAATGACACGGAAAGCGAGCTGGTTTAGGTAAATATGAAACAAGGACAGTGTTTTTTATACCTTGATTAACAGGAACAAGGCACCATAAACTTTTCCATGACGTCTCTTTTTGTCTTTTTAGTCATTGAATTTGACAGCCCAACCCTATCTCTCTGCACGACAAGAGAGAAAAAACAAATCAGTCATTTGAGTGAATCAACAAGAATTCTCTAGGTTGTTGCAGCCGTTGCGGCGGCCCAAGGGAAAACATATTGCCGAGCTGCAGGCAGCTTTCCTAATCTGAGAATTATCAAGTCATCAATAATGGCAATCGCTGGATGTTCACTTTGGCATGGGCTTTTTTTTAAGTCCATGCGTAAGCTTAAGGTCATGTAAGGTGTGTGTGTGTGTGTGTGTGTGTGTGTGTGTGTGTGTGTGTGTGTGTGTGTGTGTGTGTGTGTGTGTGTGTGTGTCCGTATGTGTGTGTGTGTGTGTGTGTGTGTGCCCGTGCGTCATGGCAGTTCCATTCTCCCAGTCTTTTTCAAAGCAACCTGAACAGAATGGTATCTCTGCATGCAGCTGTGATAACTGTTGGTCTCTCCTCCACTATCTCTTTCTCTCTCTATCTCTCTCTCTCTCTCCCTCCCTCTGTCTCTCAATGTATTCCATACAATGTATTCATTTTTTCACTTGTTCACCTTCACCTGCTGAAAGAGTCAAAAACCTGACCCTCTGTTCACGCTGTTAAGTTTCAGTCTTACTACGCTGTGTGTCTGTGCAGTTTGGTTTTGACGTTAAACCTCACTCTTCACGGCCACCCCCGGTGGAACAGCAGAGTGACACACACACACACACACATACATGAGCTGCCAGCTGAACTGTGCCGCTGCCTCTGTGTTAAGCTGTTTTCTTACACACACCAGCCCTAGCACATGAACACAGGCAGAAAGAAAAAGCACCCGACACTTTGATGATCTGATGTCAGGGAGAGACTCGAAAAATTCCTGCTTCATTGTGTGCAGGGGACCGCAAGACAGAGAATAAAAAAGGCAAAGAAAGAAAAGATGTTGGCTCAGAAATGTAGAATTTCAATTAGCTGTGTAATCTGAACCTGCCTTGCTTTGATATGGACATTTTCTCAATAAGAATACAGCAGCACTTGTAAAACATTAATTAAGTGGAAATGTTTTATTTTTTTATTCTTTCTTTCTCTTTTTGTTCTTTGATGGCACAAGTAAAGTGCTTTTGTGTGAGCCCCCTCAAGAGCTAGAGGGACTTTTACCTCATAAGGAATGCCTGCCAGCCAATGAGAACTCCCTTTGATTAGAGCAACGAGGTATAAAAAAAAACCTCAAGCGCATGTATCATATGCGAATGCAGCTCCCCCCCTCCCCTTCAGACCCTTGTAGAAGTAAAGAAGGATATCTACAGCATGTGAAACCCAAGCCAGCCTGAGGAAAACGAGCCTCTGTTTTAACGAGTTTCTACGTGACAGATGACATTTAGGCCGTCTATTGGATCACATTGCTGACATTATCTCTCATTTCACCAAACCCGGCGTTATTAATAATTGATGAAAATGTTGTGATAGCGCGGACAGTGGGAGTGGAGGGAGAGAGAGAGAGGGGTGGGTGAATTGGGGGTGCGGAGTGGAGAGGAGGCGGGGTGGGGGGATGGTGTTGGGGGCGGGGGGAGGTGATACATGGAGAAAAACTGATAACTGTCTCCATCCAGCCGCCGTACATAGACAGTTATGAAAGCAGGCATTGTTATTAATTTGGCTCAGATTGGGAGCAGTAGATAGAAGGGCCCATGTGCTGCAAAGCAAACAGCAGCCATCAGGTTGTTCAGCTGTTGAGTGGCGGGGAGGCGGGTGGGAGGGGAGTAGAGAGGAGGGGAGGGGAGAGGAGAGGAGAGGAGAGGAGAGGAGAGGAGAAGAGAGGAGAGGAGAGGAGAGGAGAGGAGAGGAGAGGAGAGGAGAGGAGAGGAGAGGACTGGACTGGAGATTAGAGGAGTGGGCCCCTTCTCGCACAGGCACTCATTCGGGCGCTCTTTTTTCCCCTAAGCTCTTTGGGTGGAAACACGACTCACTCGCGGCAAGCAGGGGCCCGGGGAATGTGCTATGAGTGAAATGCATACCGTTAACTGGTACGCATGTAGGGGAGGGAAGGATTTTATTTCTCTTCACAGGCCATTTCTACCCCATATGTTCTTTCAATGTTATGCGCAAAAGGGTGGGGGATGAGCTTGATTTTCACCAGTCATTCCCCTTGGCAGGCAACTTGTCTTTTAAATAAGTGACGAAGCAGCAAAAAGAAAGAGAAAAAAAAGTCTTTGCAATAATCCACAGAGGTTTCCTGAGGTGAAAAGTAGTCTTTAGATATCTCAGTGATGAGAGAGTAAAGTACACAAGTGATTTTTATGATGGCCCTATTTCAGGGCATGTCGGAGGTGCGTGGTTGTATGGGGGGGTGGGGGGGGGGGGGCATGGGAGTTACAGCAAAGATATGCATCTGCATATGAATCCCTGTTGTGTGTGCTCATAATCTCCCTCTGTGTCAGAGAGACAGACAGAGAGAGACAGTCAGAGAGAGAGAGACAGACAGAGAGAGAGAGAGAGAGAAAGAGAGAGAGAGAGAGAGAGAGAGGCCACTGTACACAAGATGCATTAAAACTGCCATAACTCGCACACCCCGGCAAGGCTAAAATCAATTGGAATGGATAGTTAAGCTGGCGCTAAAAATCAATGAGGAATTCATGTCCTTGATCACGCTGTGTCATTTCTTTCAATGTTAGAGGGGCCGAGGCCCAACAGAGCATGACAGCCTCCACCTCTGTGCATTAGGAGAACTTCACTCTGAATGGCAAATATATAAATATGCATTAACTAATGTTTGCCTGTTGTGTTATTGTGGCTGGTGCCTGAGCCAATAGTTGGTCGCGAAAAAAGGCCACACTCTTTTCACATTAACCGCCCGCAGTTTAATCAGTTTTTAAAACGCCATTCACGAGTGACATTTCTAAAATAATTTCTTGAATAATTGCTCTGTTTACTTCCCAAACGGAGAAAAACCGCGAAAATAAATAAATCACAGATATTCTCAAACCTTGTGCAGTTCTGGTCCAATTTTTTATGAAATGGAAATATGCAGTGAAACATCATCCCCCTTTGCACTAGTAGTGAACTGATCAAATGCTGAGCAGTGAGAGAGAGAGAGAGAGGGTGTTGCTTGTTTACATTGCCCTCTGCCACGTAGGCTGAAATATGGTGAGCTGGAGAAACCTTATCTGCCTGAACTGGGCAGTACTTGATGAGTTCATCTCGATCAAACTATTAAAAATAGCAAAGGGCAAAGCAGTGTTGCCTCCCCAAGAACACTGCAATCAATTTGAGTGGCATTGAGAGGTGGCAAAAAAGCAGCCCTACCTGTAGTGTAAGCAAGCACAAGTACACAAAGCTTTGGGCCGGTGCGGGCAGGAAGAGGGGGGAGTCAGGTGGAGTGACTAAGACTGGCAAGATGAGAGGGAGGAAAATGCACTGTTTCAAAATAGTAATTTTGTCCTTATTAATGCCATTAGTGTAACAGTCAGCCTGGATCAAATCAGAGGATGACCGAAGTAACTCCTCTGTCTCGGCGCTCTGACAGGATTGTGTCGGGACTCATTTGAGCAGTCAGCGTTGACGAGTGAAGTTTCAAGTGCTATTCCACTGAACCCCCAACTAAATGATGCTTATGGTCCTTTTGCTCTCTCTCTCTCTCTCTCTCTCTCTCTCTCTCTCACTCTCTCTCTCACCCTCTCTCCCTGCCCAACGTTTACTTGTCCCTTTTTTCCATTTGATTTCTGTTATTTGAATGGACTCTGTGGAACATTTTGTCCTCCATGTCAATGCTTGCTGGTTTATTTTCCAGACATTTGTATGGTATTATCAAGCATTTGGGCCTCTTGTTTTATTCTAAATGTAGACCCTGTCATCGCTGTGGGGTTTTGTTTTAGCTGATGATGATCTAATGCAATGATTTCCAATAGAACTAAATCTAAATGCCTCGTTATATTTGTAGACCCTAAAATGGCCCCATTTTCACCCTTGTAGACAAGTTGTTTATGTGTATCCATAATCTGTTCAAATTAATTCCGAATTCTAAATATTTTTTAGAGTTACTAGTTCACTACGCAATTAACTTCCCCCAGCAACCCAAACTGTCTGGGCTTGTGGAGAAAAAGGATATTGTTTGTGATATCAGGTTAGTCATTATCATGCCAGCACAAGGGCAAAATTAAGAAGCACAAATGGAGACAGTCAACCACGACGGCGATGTGACACAGTTAATAATGCAAAGCTGTTATTGGACACCAATGTGATAAAAGTTGACAACAAATGACATTTTTGTGTCAAAGCCGCAGAATCAATGACTAGTACATCGGCGCGCTGGTAGTGCCTTCAACACACATCTTGTTTGTAGCAAATGTAGTGACTGAACAGAACATAAAACCAGAAAAAAAGAAAGATTGAAAGAAAAGAAAAAACACAAAGATAGAGGCATTGTGAAGAGAGCAAAGACCTGC
Organism: Sprattus sprattus; assembly: GCF_963457725.1. Classification (NCBI taxonomy): domain Eukaryota; kingdom Metazoa; phylum Chordata; class Actinopteri; order Clupeiformes; family Clupeidae; genus Sprattus; species Sprattus sprattus. The sequence continues at coordinate 16,526,172 of NC_137914.1, forward strand.
CCTCTTTTTTTTCTCACTGTGCCAGATCTGCAGCCATTTCCTGGCAGTGGTACTGGTTTTGATTTGTTAGATGTTTGTATGGCCTCTGATGGAGCAGTTGTTTAGCTTTAACAGGTGGAGCCTCTTGTGTCTTTCTTCTCCCCCTGCCTAGTGCTGTAAAGGGCACTCAGTCATAGGGTAAATGCCTCAGATTTAGAGCCCCGGGGCCTTCAAAACAGTTGTCCTGCGAGGCATAGCGAGTGCCGGGGGCACCAGATGAGCAGTTGCTCTTCGGAGGTGAAATGGGCTGAAACAGCTGCGGCGCGAGCAAGGGCTTTTTGGGAGGATTGTGAAAGAGGGGGTTTCTGTTTGACTAACTTGCCCCTCGTCATTTCCAAAAAAAAGTAGAAATGAATGTTTGTGGCAACTGCAGGGTTATATGGAGGACATTCCACAGCAGCGTGGTGTCAATCAGCCGTGTCCCAAGCATGCCCCCACCACCACCACCACCACCACCACCCTCCACCCCTACTAGGGCGGAACTCAAACAGATAAAAATGAAATGATTTATAATTATGTGCGATGTAATGCACAACCACCTAAGACATGTCTTCATGCCTGTTTAAGGTTTTAGACTCTTTTTTTTTTTTTTAAATCTTTCACCATTTTTCTTTCGCTACCATGCACTATAATGCACAGTGCATCTGAACAGTTTCACTCTCACTCCCTGCCTTTGCTCTCTCTCTCTTGCTCTCTCTCTCTCTCTCTATCTCTCTTTCTCTCTCTTTTTCTCCCCCCCCCCACCTCAATCCATCTGCATCATGTCGATCTGTCAGGCTGCCAGTGTCTGTTCCAATTAGATTCCACTTAATACACGTAACCTCGATTAACACGCAATCAAGCTCAGATAAATCACGTCCTTTAAGTCTCCCCCCACCTCCTCGCCACTGCTGCCTGCCTGGCATCATCCTGTTTTCATTGCTTGCCTTGTTGTTTGCAGCACAGTGTCGTTGCAGAGCAGCAGATCACGCACGGCTAATTTTTACCCGGTCGAATCTCAACGAGCAACGGCGGCCTTTCTTCGTCTTTCCTCTTCCAACGAAGTGCAGAAGCACCATCACCTAGTCTTTTTTATTATTATTATTCCCTCGTATTGATGTGATCTTGATGTTTTTATTTTGTAGTTTAAGGTGTATCTTTCCTTCACACCCCTGTGATATGTAGCCATCCGAGTGATCTGGGTTTGCACTGGCTGCTGTTTTGATGCCTAGGTTCAGGTTTTGCTTGTAGAAGGAGGATGAGATTTTATGGAGCCTCTCTCTGGGAGGCTGGGACTCAGTTATGGGAGCTGGCAGACCATTAGAAAAACAATAATTTTATCCAATAATAATGAAGTGATTTATCTTTCAGAAGCACTGTTCAAAAATTTATAAAATCTAAACAGGAATCTAGTGGAGCCTTTTGAGTAAATAATTCATGTAGCATGCTAATTGGGAAAGTCCTGGTACAGGAAATACAGAAGGAAAAAAAATACAACTAAAAATACAAACCAAACAACATAAAAAAAGAAGATGAACTAGGGAAAAAAGGGAAAGCAAAACATCCTAAGGCAACAAAAAGCTACGCACAGCACTCTTGTTTTATTAATCGCAGGCAACAAAAAAAGTGCTAACATTGACATGTTTAACAGATTGGAGTTTTAATAACGGGCCGGGTTAAAGTGCTGGCGCATCCAGTGGAGATATCCAGCCTGACTTGAGTGGCCTGCTCCACTCATACCTATCTTATCCTCTGCACCCCCCTTCCCTCACTCACCCCCCCACCCCCTCTCTGTAGACTCGCTCCTTGATGATAAACAAGGCAGCGGGGAGGAGTGTGTAGGTGGGGGGGCGAGGGTTGAGTGCTTGGGTCGGGGGGCAGGGAGAGAAGGTGCTCCTCAGAGGCTCGGCCTGTGGATTAGGCGGGTTTCACCTCAGGCAGTGCGGCCCTTTGCCCTTATTAACCTCTACATGGGATAGGTCTTAATCTCGCTGTCTTTTTTTTCCCCCAACAGGGCACTACGTTGAATGCAAGGCCCCCCACTGCCCACGCGCTAACAGAGCGAGCGGCGTTATCCACGATGACTTAAGCGCACTCATAGTCGTTAAAATTAAAATGCTAATGCCCCCGTCGCAGGTGAGGGTACGGAGAACGGTAGTTGCTCGACGCCTTCCTCCACTGACCTCGGCGGAGGTGGGCTCTAGTCAGCAGACTGCGGTGTGTAAATACAGGGTGGATTTAAAATAAATTAAGCGATGAGAAAGGCTCAGGTTGATCCTTTTCTTATCTCCAGTGCTGAGTTGTCAGCTCCAAGCCTTTTATGGGACTTTGGTAAAGCCCGGGTGGACAAGCAAAGAGAGCGCTTGAGATTCACTGTTCCTTGGCAAGTAAAAATAGCACGTTGCATTTGCACTCGCTGCCAATGAAGGTGTGTCTGATTCCTCCCCAGGGTTGTGGTGAGTCACGTGCCATTTGTACCAAATTGCATTTGATCAGTCCTTTATTTCCTCATTTACCCTCAATGTGAAAACTCTGAAGTGGTAATACTTCCTGATTTCAGGTAGTACAGTCTGTCCGACAAGTCATTTGTTTACTGATCAGTTTCAGTGCTTTGTCAGAGTAAGTGTTTTTTTTTTAGTGTACAGTTTTCCCACTCATCCTTTTTTTCTGTGCTCAATTTCATTTTCTGTTTGTGTGAAACATTCTCTTGTTAGCTCATGCAACAGTAACTAGTAAGTTTTCTCTAAAAAGTTGGGATCATTTTTTTTCTCTCATTCCCAGAGAAAAATAGCGAATAACGCTGATTGGTTTTAGCAGCTTCAGCCAGGCGATGGGCGAATATAATAAGTGTTTTCGCAGACGTCACCCATGATTATCTCATCTTGCCGTTTTGGGTGAATGTGGTGGATTTAAAGGCTCGTCCTCTATTGTGCTGACATTACTCTTTAACAAGCAAAATTAAATCACGGCTAAAATCATTTGAAACTCTCCCAGAGTCTGGCCCAAATAGCTAAACAATGAGTGTCTGGGAAATTTAAAGGGAACGCTTATGCGCTGCGAGTGAAATGTGTCTGTGTGTGTGTGTGTGTGTGTGTGTGTGTGTGTGTGTGTGTGTGTGTGTGTGTGTGCGTGTGAGTCTGTGTGTGTCTGTGTGTGTGTGTGTGTGTGTCTGTGTGTGCGTGCATGTGTGTCTGTGTGTGTGTGTGTGTGAGCATGTTCATGTGGGGTTGGCTGGTAGGGATAAAGTGCATAACAGGGGAATGGGGACAAATTAACTTTCTCGCAGAATAATTGGATGAGGGGCAGACACTATTTCACCATTTTTCTCTGCACTCTCAGGAACAATGGGACAGTTCTCTGATGGAATGTTGTTTTTTCCTCCGACGTAAGCATTATCCACTTTAATGCCTTAACTTTATTAGTCTGAATTAGCACATACACATACCCACACCCAGTGTCTGTTTATCAAGCAGTTGCCCTTTACTGTAAATAGCCTGAGTGTATTTACTGGATGCTTTTAAATACTTTTAGATTATATTTAGTAGTAATTTGAATGTTGTTTCACAAAAAAGAGAGAGTAACTGGACAAGAAATGTTAGCTCCCTTTTTTAACCAAACTTGGAGTAAATGAGTTTTTACTGAAAATGCTAAATAAATTATACCCTACTTAAAAGTAGCTAAAATGCATGGTATGTGAATATAGCCTACTGCATATTATATTATATCACATCCTAAAATGTCGGGGGGGGGGGGGGGGTGAAGTGAAGTCCCTTTTTAGGTAAAGGACTGCAGCTTGTTCCTGTATGTTTATGGCACTTGGTGTGGCTGTAATGGGCCACTGTAGAGAAGGTGGAGAGATTGGAAAGGTTGCCCTCTGACCCCGGCCTCTACTCCAGTCGTGCATGCTGACTCCTGCTGACCCCAGTCGCCCGCAGGACAAGGAGGAAAGTGAGCGGTGGTGCACGATGGTGTGCAGAGGTGCGCGGATGTGTGTGTGTGTGTGTGTGTGTGTGAGCGTGCACTCGAAACGGCTCAGCGCCGAGCGGCGTGGTGCGATGTGACAGGATTAGCCAAGCCCAAGTGAGCATAGCTGGTAGCGGCGGCCTGCGCGAACAGCACAGCACAGTGTAGCGTAGCGTAGTACAGCGCGGGATCCCGAGCTGCTGCTCAACACCAGCCTGGGCAGAGAGCCCTACCGCTGTCTAACGCTGTCTGATCACCATGCCACATCAGCCCTAGCGCAGCCCCGGCACGTTCAACCGAGCCCCCTTGAACGCTAGCCTAGCCTCTAGCATGCCTAACAACAAGGGCCTAATGCTGCCTTCCCTCACACTAACACTAGCACTCGCTAGCAGCACTCAGCCGTGAGAGGTGAGCTCAACCCTTCCCTGACCTCTCAGCGCAGCCACTGCCTGATGGCCTAACCCCACCTCGAGGGAGCAAGGGCCAGGGCTAGATAGAGGACTGACTGGCAGCGGCTGGCCAACTGGGGGTAAAGTGAATGTGAGTTGGAAAATTATCCTATTAAATTGAATTAAAGAGGCAGTCTTCATTTAGCCAGAGAATGATGGATTTGGACAATTAACGATGTTAATGGGCACAGGGTTTAAAGAAAGAGCAGGAAAGAGAGAGAGAGAGAGAGAGAGAGAGAGAGAGAGAGAGAGAGAGGGTAGGAAAATGAGGTAGGAGATGTGGGAAGCAGAGACAGGTCCATCAGGAGTTCGGATTCAACCATCAGGAGGGGCCAGGGCTGTGGGTGCTTCTATGCAGACATACAGTGGACACCTGGGGGGGGGGGTTGCATTCCCCAAGAAGGGCCCCTTAAGAGCGTGTCTCCCCTCCAGGGGGTAAAATACCATAAGCCCATGGACCCTTCAGGTGCTCTCTTCATTCTTACCTCCCCTGTGGCCAGTGGAAGGACAGTGAGAGAGGAGGACAAGTGTAAGGTAATACGCTTAGTGGGCAAACACAGATCAAAGCCCATTTGAGTTTAAAGTGTTTTCTGCGGTCGCGTGTGGGTATGCACACTTGGTGGAGTGGCGGAAAAAAACAAACATGAAAAAGAGGAGGATCAGCACTTTGGACATTAGAGGATGTGGCAGCAAGTCTCATGCATTTGTGTCCATGTAGGTCCATATCTGTGTTTGTCTGTGTTTGGTGATGGAGAGTGTGTGTGAGTCGGTGTGTTCGGGTGGTGCACTCATGAAGTGCCGGGCACCAGTAAGCAGTGGGCAGTTTTGATTCGCTCATTAGGGGACCTAGTTATTCCAGCGCGGTGGCCGGGCCGGGTGTAGGGAGGGAGGGAGGCAGGGTTTCTGGTCAGCCCACAAACTCTATCTGCATGTCCTTAATTCCTGCTGATGTGCCGGCCTTGGGCAGTGAGTGTGATGGAGAGGATGCCTGCCGACCCGACCCAATCGTGCCGAGCCCCCCCCCCCCCCCCACACACACACACACCACCAACCCCCCACCCTGAACAAAAAAATGTCCCGGCAGCTGACTGCTGGTCGTGTGGCACCGCCTCTGCAGGCAGGTCAGCACCGTTGACAACCATCCACAGAGGGGGCCGGATTTATAGGCCACGCCGTGTCACATTGTAATCTGAGCCTTGTCTACGACAGGGGAAAAAATATAATAGCTAATCCCGGTAAAGGACTAGTTAGCATTCATTTGCTTACACCAAGCTGCAAATTGAGATGGAGAGGTTTTTTTTGTTTCACAAAAAATAGTCATGACATTTAAAGGATTATTTTTTTTCCCTTTCCAGATGGGAGAGAGAAAAAGAAATGTAAAGCCCTTTCCGTGCTGCATTCTGCCAGAGCACATTACATTACAATATCGCAGGCCATTGTGTCTATTAGCTTACCTGAATGCATATTAGAAGGAGAATACCATTTTAAATTGGGGATCAAATAATTTTATGCTACTTTTCTCCTTCAAAAATTAGACAGGGAGGCAGGGAGAGAGGGAGGGCGACAGGGGGGAGAGAGAGAGAGAAAAGAGAGAGAGAGAGTGAGAGAGGGTGAAAAAAAAAAACAATCTCATCAAGCGAGAGGCCGTTTGCTTAGCGAGAGCTGACAGTCTTTGTGTATGTAAATGAAGAATTTAGACTAATGGAGTCGAACCATTTCTAATTTTGTGATGGCAAGAGGATTTTGATTGAAAGTAATTAAGCAAGCTAGCTGTAAAATTAATTAAAGCAAAAGGAGGGGGGGATCTTTTATTGGATTGGATAGCGATATAGCTGCTGTCAGGCAGGGGGGACAAATGGGGGTGACCTGGATTCCCTGCCCTGCCTCCTCCCACCCGGGACTTTTATGTCACTTTAATCTCTTTAGAGCGGCTGGTGTGCATTTGTTCGAAATAATCAAGGAAATATGGTCAGAAATTGTCAGCTTTCAGATCTAATTTACCTGACAGCCCCGCAAGTGTATATGTGTGTGTGCTTGCGTGTGTCTTAGAGAGAGAGAGAGAGAGAGAGGGAGAGAGAGGGGGGAGAGAATGTATGTGTGCGTGTGTATGTGTGTGGCAGCTTTCTCTTTCTCCCTCCTCTCCTCTCCTCTTCCACCACCACCACCTCTCATGCCACCCCCCTGTCCTCAGCTCTCTGGAAAATGCTTTTGACAGTCTAGAGACATCTTGGCTCCTCATAGGAAGGGAGACAAGAAACTTGGTCCGGTTAGGATGAACCCCATCAACAAAATGACGCCTGCGCCGAGACACTCACTCATAGCTAATAACATACACACACACACACATACACACACACACACACTCTCTCTCTGTCTCCCTCTCTCACACACATACACACACACCATTTTTGCAGTGGTGACTGGCAGCTGAGTTCAGGTATCTGTAAGGCTTTATTTGGGAACACTAGGGGAAGTTATCTGGGGCCCATAAAGTGTCGCCGGTCACCACACAGGAAAAGAGCTGGCATCACATGCCCGGTGCAGACAGACATACATCCTCCACATTCCCCTCTCCTCACAGGCGCACGTTGTACAGAGAAAAGAACTCCAGCTGTCACAGGTCACCTCTCTTTAGCACGAGAATCGGCATGTAAAAAGCTCCCACTGAAGGGCCAAGGCTCTTTTTAAATCAGCACATAAAACAAAAGAATAGAAGTAATCATATATACTCACTGATACGTGTGTGTGTGTGTGTGTGTGTGTGTGTGTGACAGTACCTGTTCACCAGGTGTGAAATGTAGGGCTCACTCGTTTGTGAGGCCCTCCTGGAGCCCAGGCAGAGCGCACGCACCACCCCCGACCCCTCCCCAGAGGATGGGCTTAATTACAGAGTGACCTGCTGCTCCTGCTGCACAGGGTCTGGGGGACGTGGGGGTTTGGGGGGGACTGAAGGGACCACTGAGGGCTTTAGGGATGCAGTGG
>NC_137914.1:16536083-16541083 GCF_963457725.1 Sprattus sprattus
ATGGGCAATTATTATTAACCTACAGTGTTTTTTTTACTTCATCCTCCCTCAACCTGTATTTTGATTTTGTGTTACACAACTGTACCAAAGATGGCTCTGACAGAGACAAGTGCCCTTAAGAACTTCAATTTCAGCATAGGGTGTCAGTTCATAATAGAGTGGTAATCCACTGGGATATTTCACATGGGGGAGAAAAAGGAGGAATTGAGTGTGCTGTGTGTGATTCAACCAGAGATCCATATCTGAGATTTCTACAAGCACAGGCGTGCTCCCTCTCAATTGCACTCTAAGTGTTGCAAAAAAAGAAATCCCCACACAAACTCACTTTGAACACATATCCTCATATCTGTAGAAAAAAAAAATCAAAAAAAAACATTTTTTTTTCATGAAAAAGCAACAAAAAAAAAAAAACATTTCGTCTCTGGCCAAGTCTTGTTGTTGCCTCTGAAAGGGATAAGTGGCTGGGATTAGAGCTCTGTCCATTTAAAGGAGTCTAATGACATAAATCCTGGACTTGTGAAGAAAGTGCCCCTGTCAGGAGAAATCCCGTGGTGCCAATGAAATAAGACCACTAATGGAATTTTTAAAGAATCAGGAAATCTTTCTTACCTCTCCTCTCAATAATCTCACTCTGAAGGCCAATGAAGAGAGAGAGGGAGGGTGGAAAAATGGAAGGATACTGGCACTTTGTGAGACTGAACTCTCTGAACCCATCAGGGATATTTTTTTCTTTTATGACAGGATATCAGATCATGACTTTCTCAATCAGCGAGTTGGGCTTGTTGAACTTCATCGTCGTATCAGCTGATGGATTTTCAAGATGATTGGGGGAAAGGACAGAGGCAGGAGAAACTGTTTGTCCTCAAAGATCCTCCGTCTCTCCAGTTTCCACACTTAAGCTCAGACTTAAGTGATTAAATTAGAAAATCACTCACCCAAAATGTTTTAGTGTGCTGCCACAATTACCACCTTTAGTTCTCATTAATTCTCCTCCGTAAATAGAATTGAGGCTGAACTTTGCCATAACCTGTATCTACCAATCTTCTTCTCCTCTCCAAAGCACAGCGGATCGCCTAATTAGAGAAGAGTTGTGTGTGTGTACGAAAAAAAGAGAAAAAATGAAAAGAGGCAAAAAAGGAAGAGAGGGCGGTTAGTCGGGCCACTGTGGCGTGTTTTGTTTTTCCCCCTCATTTGTACACATTAAGTCTCTAACAGCGTGGAGGGACGTCGAGATCAGTGGGTGAAGCTAGCTGCATCTGTACTACTTCAGGGGGAAAGATACACTTTTCTAATAACTCACAGTAGTATGTGTGCTATCATCGCTGGGATTTGTAGTTTTTCAGCTCTCACGCCACTTATGGCTATCGCGAAATGTATTTATCTCTCCCTCCGCATTACTGGCACCCACCACACCTGATTTTGAACAGATAGGCCCGATGCTGAGTCGTGCACAGGACTATTTCAAGAGCCAAATGCGATTGTTTTAATACTTTAATCCAGCTGTCCTTGGCATTCAGGAGTTTGACGAAGCACCCAACTAATTTCTATGTCCTCTATTTGAACCAGGACTACTGTCTATTCGTGAGCCAACATGGCTTAGCACACGCACCCCCCGCCACTCCTCTATGGTCAGCCGTTTCTTTCCCACTAGTAGGTCAAGTGATTCGCTTTAAAAAATGGTCAATCCTAAAATGATACAAGTTAAGTAAGTAAGAAAGAGGGAGGGAGAGAGAGAAAAAAGAGAGAGAGGGAGAGACAGAGGGAGTGAGGGAGATTTAGTGGCGGGATTCCTCTGCCTTTCGTGCACAAACACAAATATTTTCTTTTAATTAAAAAAATGCCCTGTGTCATCCCCAGCGACTGGCACCAACACAAACACACACACATACATACACACACACACACACACACACACACACACACACACACACACACACACACACACACACACACACACACACACACACACACACACACACACACACTCACTCTCACTCTCACTCTCTCTCACACACACACCTACACAAAATTAATATTAAGCTTCCATCCCCCCCAAACACACACACAGACATACACAAAAGCAATTTTAATTGTTGCCACGAAATCTATTCTTCCTGACTGGACGTTAATCTGTTAGGGCCTGGTTGTCAACTGTGACACGGGGACACCAGCAGTGACGGCTGCCCAGCGCTCTGATGGGCCCCTAAGGGACAGTTAACCCTCCAACTCCCCTTGTCTGGCCCTGCCGTCTCAACCCGTGCAGCCACCGCTAGGTAGAAGAGGGGACGTTTGGGGGCGGGGGTGTTGGTTTGGGTTGTATGGTGGGTGGGTGGGTCGGGCAGGGGCCGATGCTTGATAGTAATGCTTGTTGATGGTTTCAGAGATACTTCATTTCAGGAGAGGGCTCATTAAGTGCTGTCTTCATCAGTGAGACGGCACATTAAGGTCCAGAGGAAGTTGGAGGAGAGGAAAGTGCATTAGAGGGGAGGGGGGGGTCTGGAGAGAGAGAGAGAGAGAGAGAGAGAGAGAGATGGAGAGAAAGAGAGAAAGAGAGAAAGGGAGAGAAAGAGACCCACGGCTTCTCCTTTTGTCCTCCCCCATGTCCAGATCTAATGTACTTTCAGAGGGATCGAGGAGAGGGGTCAATAATTATGCATTTTAATTATTAACCTGGGTCCAGCTTAATTGTGCTTTTTAAAACTCTGACATGGACAGGATGGTTTATTGCACTGTTGGTCTGGGTAAGCTTTGGCCAGATCTCTTTTCCATCATCCATGGGAGAGAGCGGTAATGGTGTTTTTTTTCTTTTTTTCTGACAGATAGTGCTGTTCTTCAACATTTTAGTGCTCACAGTGTGTGTGTGTGTGTGTGTGTGTGTGTGTACATACCCGGATCTTTGTCTCTCATCATTTTAATTAGATGATGCAGGCAGCTGATTGACAGGCAGGCTTGGGTGAAGAAAAGGGAATATAAAGGATACACACTCTTGTCTGGTGTTGTGACCTCAGAAGAAATTACCTCTAAGCCTTGTCTCATTACTCTGTTAGATAAAATGGCATTTCATATTCATATTCATACCCACATACTCAATTCAGCACAAAGGACCTAACAAATGCTGTGCGAATATGTTGAGTTTGTGTGTGTGTGTGTGTGTGAGTGTGTGTGTGTGTCTGTGTGTGTCTGTGTGTGTGTGTGTGTGTGTGTGTGTGTGTGTGTGTGTGTGCGTGTGTGTATGGGTGAGTGTGTTTGTAGGCCTGGCATACAGAATATATTGTTGTTTTGAGATTTTGTGTAATGACATTACCACTTCTTATTGGGAAGAAAAATATCCCAGAAAATAGCTTTAGGTTCTTGAAATGATGAATAGCGCCCAGGCACTGATGCTAATAGGCTTGAGTGCAAATTAGCAAGCGAGCGGCTACCCAAACAGACTGGCTTTTGAGCAGGAAGTCCTCATTTATGATCACTCCAGTGTGAACATATTGCTGCTGCTGGATCAAGTAAGAGACAGACCATTATACTCTGTGGGAATGTTTGGATAGGGAGACAAGCCTGTTATTGTTGCTCCATCGATAAGAGGAAGAGAAAAGAGATGCTAGGATAGGGAAAAAATGACCTGAAATCTCCACTAAACTCAAATCTCTAGTTAAAGATTAGAGGCGAGGCAAGTTTATTTATATAGCAATTTCAATGTGCTTTACACAAATAAAGGCAAAGGGAACAACCAAAGAACAATATAGACAAAATACATACAAAAATACGTGTTTTTTTTTATTAGAAGAAAGTATGAAGTACTTCAAATGAATGCAAAATGAAAACAAAGCACAAAGTACATAAAATACAATAAAAAAAAACATAGTGAAAGTAGGCCTGACTATGTGTTAATCTCTTTGGGAAGATCAAATAGAGAACCATAGAGCAATAGCCCACATAAAAATCCATAATAGAATCCACAGTAGAGTACGATTGAGCTGTTTTCAGAGAAAATTAGCTTAGCCTGAGAATAGAGCCTAAAAATAGGCCTGCCAATAGAGCTTCGCGTAAACCTGAGACGTCACTTCCCAGTTGAAAATGACTAGAGATCCACTTCCTGAATGAAAGTACAGTAAGAATAGAATGCATATTTTAGAGCTAAATCATAGGCACATGAAAAGAGAGATGTTTTTAGGATTTTAAAATTGGCACAGGGGCACATCTAAGATCTTCTGGCAGTTTGTTCCAGTTGCATGCAACAGAACAGCTAAATGCTGCCTCACCATTAGTCGAGCCCAACTCGTTTATATTCTTTAAACATATCAGATATATATTCTGGGCCTCATCCATTCAGTGATTTATAGACTAGTAGCAGCACTTTGAAATCTATCTTGTAGGTTACTGGAAGCCAGTGCAAAGCCCATAGAACTGGTGTAATGTGCTCTGTTCTCTTAGTCCTGAATAAAACTCTGGCAGCAGCATCCTGAATGAGCTGCAGCTGTTTAATGGTCATTTTGGGAAGTCCAGTTAAGAGACCATTACAGTAGTCCACCTTACTGCAGATGAAAGCATGGATGAGCTCCTCTTGGTCTTTTTGGGACACCAAACCCTTGATTCTGGCTTTGTTTTAAGATGATTGAAGGCTGTTTTGGTGATTCCTTTGATGTAGGTGTGATCTGAGTCTGTTAGTTGCCAAGATTTCACACTTGGTCGTTGGTGTTTAGTGCCTGAGAATCTAGGTGCTTACTAATACTAAAACGATGTATCTTCCTTTCAAACTGATCTAAACAAAACAGATGTCACTTACCTTTTCTCAACCTCCAAACACAGACGAAGAGGCATGATTTCGGGAGATGTGACTCCAATTCTTTTTGCGACGGTTTTAAAACACTATTTAAGGCAGTGCTCAGTGCTGTGTTTAAAAATAAAATCAGTTTTTGTAACTCTGAGTTTGGGGTTGTTGTATCGCTTATGTCTCTGGCAGTGATGTTGTCAAGCATCTCAAACACCTACAATTTTACAGTACG
>NC_137914.1:16546083-16618583 GCF_963457725.1 Sprattus sprattus
ATCGCAGCTCTCCATGCACAGACCCTGGACTCCCTCCTCTTCCCCTGCCTGCCACAGGCTTGCAGCCCCGGCCACCAGAGAGATACTTAAGTGGCCTCTCTTCCCTCTCTCTCTCTCTCTTTCTCTCTCTCTCTTCCTCTCTCTCTTTCTCTATCTCTCTTCCTCTCCCTGTTTTTTCCACCACAGCTGTGGAGAGCAGAGGGTGGTGAAGGACCCCTACTGGTTAAGTGGGTAAACACGCGCAGCCTTGACATCTGTGCTGTGAGAGAGAGAGAGGGAGGCAGGCAGAGAGAGGGAGGGACAGAGAGAAGGTGAGAGAGGGGGGGGGGGGGGTGAGTGGGATCGAGCAGGAGAAGGAAAGAGAGGTAGTCAGAGTGTGTGTGTGTGTGTGAGTGTCAGTGTGAGCAGACCAGGCAGTGAGTCGCGAGAGAGCAAGAGAGAGAGGGAGAGAGGGAGAGAGGAAAATGCCTTGCTTTGTAGACAGGGCTCCTCCAGAGCGGCAGGCAGAGGTGAGGCAGAGCATGGAGGCCACTCTCGTGCCAGGTAAGGCTGGAGGCCGACAGTCTCCTGGGGGGGGGGGGGGGGGGGGGGGGGAGGGGGTCAGGGTGGTGGGGGTGGATGGGGGCAGGGAGGGGAAGGGCTGTGTGTGCAGTGCCCAGCATGAGAGGGGTGTGATGGGGAGGGTTAGTGGGCTGCCACTGGGCTGGTGTGTATCAGAGTGGGGTGGGTTGGTGGATGAGTGAGGGGGTGTTAGTGGGTGTGTGATGTCAAAGAGGCTGTCATTGCTGTGTGGGCACCCACAGTTTGTTTGTTTGGTGGCCACACATTACGACCTGTTTGTCTATTTGTTATGTTTGGCATATGTCAGGTGACAGGTGGACTGATCCATTGAATATGTATTGATATATTGATACACTGATGTAACTTAAAGAAGGTGTCTCTCTCTCTCTTTCTCTCTCTCTCTTCTCTCTTATAATTTTTGCATATATTTTTTATTACTTTATGGAGTTTCACAGTCAGCTAAGTTATTCAGTGACAACTTTATTGCTTACAGTTCATTTCATTGCACGCACTCCACAGGTGCAAGTTACAGAAAGATCAGATTAAACAATTTTAACACTTTCCAAAAGCGTTTCGCTTTCATAGCTTTGTCAGTCAATCGCATGTTTTTCCCCTTCAATATGACCCAAGTAAATTATTACATAACCAAGTTGAGAACCTCGAGGTCATGTTAAGACGCAGATGTTTCTGGGGAAGGGTTCGTCAACGGAAGGATTTTCCACTAGTGCTGAAGTAAACAGAGCGGCCTCTGATGGCTCTCTCTGTTTGGAAGATGTGTTCTGTTTAAGACTAATCCAGCTCCCATTCAATTAGATTTCCCCCCCGTTTTTGTTAAATAAATACGATGTCTGGAAACCTAAACACAGATTTGCATGTGGCCCCTCTCCTCTGTCGCCTACGGTCAGAGTGGGCTCCTAATGGAGCCAGCCAGCCAGCCAGCCAGCCAGGGCCTGAGCTCACTGAGGCCTGCAAGGGAAGAGGAATAGAGGGAAGCTCTCTCTCTCTCTCTCTCTCGTTTTTTTTAATTTAATTCACTCTTTCTCTCTGTTCTTCCATCTCTGAGCTAGGTTGTTGATATGTGTTGTTCGTGGCTGGAATCAGACTTCGGAGTGAAAGGTGAAGTCACCACTAACTTTGGCTTGTGTTTCCGTGACGATCTGGAGACCTTTTCTGCATTTCCCAGTCGGAGAGGCTTTCCTTTGAGGGTGTTTGTGTGTGTTTGTGTTTGTGTGTGTGTGTGTGTGTGTGCATGTGTTTGTATTTGTGTGTGTTTGTCCAAACACACGCTACTGGTTTGTTGGGGAGATTCTTTTTTCTACTGAGCAGATATCCCCACCCCTCCCCTGTTTTCACTCTGAGTTGGTGGGAGATTGATGACTGAATTGTGGAGAACATGTTAACAGTAAGTGCTGATTTATTGAGATACTCAGGGTAAGTGAGGCCGCGCAGACTCTGAGGGGAAAGAGAAAGATATAGGCCTTTTAAGTTAATGCAGAAATAGAGCCTTTTTAAGTAATAATTGTGATTACTGGGCAGTGGAGTGTAGGGGGAGGGGAAGAGAGTGGAAGAGAGGCGAAGTGAGTCCAGGCCTCGGCCTTCTCGGGAAGAACTTGAGCTCTACCTCACACACACACTTTTACAAAGTCACTCTCACACACACAGACACACACGCACAAACAGTGTTGTTGGCGTAGTGCTTTCGGTTGCATTCAGTCGAATTTAATTGAAATTAACTGGGTATATTTTCAATTTCTTGCCGACGCGAGGGATCATGTCACGCCAAAGCCTTTGAGTTTCAATAATACAGCAACAAGTGTGTGTCTTGGCAGGCGCCGTCTCGAAATCCCACCAAAACGGCGATGCAATTTTAGAGGAATCAGACTCTCTCCTGGTCTTTAGCTCCTCTGTCTTCCGCCAATATTTACCTTGAGAATATTCAACCAGCATTCAAACATGGCTCAAGGATTCATGCCCCAGAATGCCATCCCCCTCTATTTCCTTCATTATTTGTATCTCTTATTATTATTTGATTTATTTAATTTCATTTTTTTTCCCCACAAGCATGGACTATGGAATAGTGTTTCCTCTGGAAGAGAAATTGAGAGAAATTTTTTTTCCTCGAGCCACCTTTTAGACTGAGTGAAATGTTTCCCCAGTTCGCTCAGGGACGACTTTATTTCTTAGCGGGGACTTAACACTCACTCAGTTCCCCCATAAATACAGCGTTTCCCCAGCAGCCAGCCAGCCATAACTCATCCCCCTAACTCTACGGCTAACTCAAGTCATATAGCAGAGAGAAAGAGAGAAAAAGAGAGAGAGAGAGAGATAGGAGGGGTAGAGAAAGGGACAGAGAGAGGGGGGTTTGTTAGTCATTCCTACCCCCTTCTCTCATTTTGGAGGCAGACAGAAGTATCCAACTGTACAGTTTCTGCTCAGTAATCTTCGTCTGTGACTATGGGCTGGAACCTCAAAGGGCTCAGTATCAGACGCGGGCCAACCGCTCCTGTTCTAGTTTTCATTCGTAGATGTTCAGCGCGGTGTGAGAAATGACAGGAGGTGTGATGGGAAAGCTGCTACTGCTGCTACTGCTGCTCTCTCTCTCTCTGTCTCTCGCTCTCTGATGGGAGCGAGCGTTTATTCATTTTTTTGGGGGGTTCTTAATAAAGACGTTGGTGCGAAACACGAGCCTCGCACCCTGTCCCTGTGGCACCTGTTGGAGTCTGGGGCCGGCTCAAGCACAGCAGCAGCAGGCACCCACCTACCAGCGCCCCACACACTGCTGAGAGAGCGCTTCTGCGCGTTTGGTTTTCCATATTTGCTGAAAGCCTTGGGCATTGTGGCTTCACTCTGCAGATTAAAAAAACACCATCATTAATAATCAGCACAGAACGGAAAGAGGAATGATGAGCAGGAGGAGGATGAGTGGAGCTAGGGTGGAGGTAATTTGACGCGTGAGAACGCGGCTAGGAAGCAGATGCTCCAGCACAGGTGATGGGCGAGCGCGGGGCCGCGGCACTCTGGCGCGGCGTCGGCCCCGGCGCTTTCTGATCTTCGCGCCCGCGCACAACCCAGAGGAGACAGACGCTCTCGGCGGGCCGGCCCAATTGATTCTGATCCCGCCTGCTGGCACCTTCTGTCCCAGCAGGAACTGCTCCCAGCGGCCGGGGCCGAGCCCAGCCTGACAGCTCCTCCACATCTGAAGTCCTCTGAAGTCAGAACCTCCACCTCCCCCACCCACCTCCAACCTTCAGCATGCACAAACACACACACACACACACACATCAGCCGTCCCACCCCCACACACAACCTTAAACACACACACACTTGCACACATGCCAGCCATCCCACCCCTACCTCCAAACTCAAACACACACACACACACACACACACACACACACACACACACACACACACACACACACACACACACACACAGCTTTTCACAACAGCTTTTCCCTCCCCCACATGCCAGTCACCCCAACCCCCATACCACCATTTTAATATGTCGTGACACTTTGCATTTTGTTGTATTTGTGTTAAAAGAAAAGAAAAAAGAGGCCGGCATGCTTAGAGGAGTTATAGTCACCCGTTAGTCACGGCGCACAGGAAGGTGAGCACCGTGCCGTGCCGATCTGTCCGTCTCCCGCTTTTTGATCTCGCCATCAAATCTCCTCCAATTTTACGAGTGCCGCTCACCAGGGGAGAGCGGGAGGAGAAATCGCTGAGAGGGAGACGTTACGAAAAATATGCAGGAGCACGCCATCACTTTTGATAAAGACGCGCCGCACAACCAAAGAGCCCGAGCCATGGAAAGCCAAGAAGAAGAAAAGAAAACAAATAAGCAAAGTGCCAGTGTGAGGTAGCGTCACCTGAGGAGCCTCGTTTCATCTCCACGCACATTCGCAAGCACCTTCACAACCAGTTGATTTGCGCAGTAGACCACAAAAGAAAAAAAACGAGAACATTTTGTTTGTGTGTGTGTGTGTGTGGGGGGGGGGGGGGTAGGGTATTTTGGCCACTAACTGCCTTATCGTGGCTTTGGGGCTCTGTGCGTTAATATTTGTTTATTGGTCGCACGGTGTTAAGCTGATCAGCAGGGTGACGTGTTGCCTGGTTGCCCCGGGTGATGCCAGCTCCCGGGCTTGGCGGCGGTTCAGAGGATGGATGTCTTCAGAGCAGTGGGGGCCCGACGCTAGCTTTATTGCACATCAGCTGGGTACCAAACTAATTTGATAAAGCGCCACTTAATACAGCATGCACACACACAAAACACACACACACGCAAACAAACACATGCACTCACAAACACTCTCACACAGACACAGACCCACACACACACACACACTCACACTCCAAGGAGCATTACCACCATTGTTGGCATGCTTTCAACTGTGGTATGCCGCCTGGCACAGTATTGGCATGGCACTCTGCCGCGGCTCACAAAAAGGCAAAAGAGTGCGCAAGTAAACAGAGAAGGTAACTTGTAGAGAGCAAGAACAACAGACAGAGAAAGAAAAAAAAAGAGAGGAAGAAAGACAGTCGAAAGAAAGAAAGAGAGAGAGAGAGAGAGAGAGAGAGAGAAAGGAAGAAGAGCCGTTGGTTTAGTAATTACTACCTCTGTGCAGTGGCGGCGGAGGACAGTGAGGCAGAGAGTGGCGGGCCTGGCGTTGAGATAATGAAGGGGTAGCGTTGCAGCTCTGACAGTGTTAATCTCCACATGCTCCTGCCGATGGCTTTGGAGGGGAGGGGGGGGTGCAGAGGGGTGTAGGGAGGGTTGCCCACCATATTTACCCTGCCGGAGAGAGGCCGTCAAGCCCACCTGACAACACAGTTTACCCAGCAGCACCCCAACACAACCTCTCACCGCCCCATCCCCCTAACCCTCCCTCCTTCTTTTCTCACCGCTGTTGTGAGATGCTCATCGAAGCCTACATCCCTGCCTCTGTAATACAGCCTGCCCTGGGAGAAGCCTTCAGCACCCATACTCATCTTAAGCAGAAAAGAAAGGAGAAAGGGACATGTAAAGAAAGAGAGAGAGGGGGGGGTGGAGAAAGAAGAGAGTGCTGAGAACTTTCTCTCTTTGCCTCGCTTCTTCTTCTTTTTTTATTTATTTTTTGTCTTGTGTTTTGAACTTTCTGAAGTACTGCTTAAGCATTGGCGTAGCGGCGGCAGGCAGAGGCGTATGAATATGCAGAGCGAGCGCCATATGGCGACGCTAGCACTGGGACTAGGTGTGTCCAGAAGGTAGAATGCTTGTCGTTGCAGCCCCCTTCTCTCCCCTTCTCAGATTAGCACCGCAATAATGTGCAAAGAAAACCACTCATTTCCCCCCCCCTCTCTCTTGCTCGTTCCCTTTGTCTTTCTCTGTCTCTCTCAGCCTTTTTTGTCCATACAGCACACAGAGCTGGTGTGAGTTCATCTAAAAAGGTGGAGATAGAGAGAGAGAGAGAGAGATGGCTGGCAAGGCCCATGCTGCGGTGGTATTTTTAGAGTTCAGATGCTGGTCCTGACACCGGCGTGATTAAAAGTGATATTTCTGACACATTAGGATGCGCACGGGAAGTAACCTTCTCTAAAGTGCTCATTATTAGATGCATGGCGGACCTGAATATTTATAAAATCGCCTTTAATAATTAATAACGGCAATCTGCTACAGTAATTCCGCAGATTTGCACTTCAACAGGGTATCCGTTTTCACTTTAAAATAATAATAAGGGGAATACTAATGCTGCTGCAATCTAACCTGTGCAAGTCTGGAGGGCTGAAGGCAAGCTTGAGTTTAGTTTGCCATGTAAGGCTTTGTTTATTAGTATGTTTAAGTTGTACATATCTATTGTGTTTTTAAAACTGCATTTGCAAACAAAATGGTGTCAGTATGTATTCGGCTTGCAGTCAACAATTATGCATTGCAGACTTGTTTGTTACTTCCTTTTGAGGGTATGTCACCTGTATGAAAAAAAGACCAGGAAACCAACTGTTTTGGTGTAGAATATACAAGTAGCAGTTGTGGTTTTATCAAAAGCAATTTCTTTGTTTGAGTCAGCCAGCAACACTTCCTTTTGTGTTTGTCGGACCAAAATAGCACGCACTTTCTGTAAAGCACCTTTCTTTTTCGGGTGGCTTCACTCCAACAGCCCTGGTTTCAAAGAAGGCAGCTCTCGTTCATACACAAGTCAGCCACTTTAGATTCTTAAGCAGGAACAGAGAAGGAGAAATGTAGCAGGGTTGGAAATATAAAAAAACAAGCTTTGTGACAGAGCCACTGACACAAACTAGACTTCTGTTTTTCTGTCAGATACATGGTGTTTGTGCTGCACTCAGTTGAGAAGATATGAGTAAAGTGCAGTGTATATGCTTCTTTAAGTATGTATGTATGTATGTATGTATGTATGTATGTATGTATGTATGTATGTATGTATGTATGTATGTATGTATGTATGTATGTATGTATGTATGTATGTATGTATGTATGTATGTATGTGTGTGTGTATTTGAGTGTGTGTGTGTGTATTTGTTTGTGTGTGTGTGTGTGTGTGTGTGTGTGTGTATGTGTGTGTGTGTGTGTGTGGCATCTGTGTTGATTCAGACAGTGCTGAGTGACAGAGCTGAGGTTGGCAGAGTTGACCCACAGCCCACAGCATGAGGGGGGCACAGACTGGAACACACAGAACCAGAGCTTTATGAGGGATGCCCCGTACTCATGAGGCCTACAGGCTCCCTTTCTCTTCATCTCTCTCCCTCTCTCTCTCACATAAACACACACTCACATACACACATGCACACATGCACACCCTCACACACATTGAGGCTAAGCCCATTGTCTCCCTGTCATGATTGGTCACAGCAGCATGCTCTCTGGAGTCTCATTGTGTCTTCAGCAGCAGCAGTAAAGAGGTGGCTGCTCCCCCCCCCAACACACACACACACACACACACACACACACACACACACACACACACACTGACTAGCTTAACCATTGACCAAACTGACCGGGCCTCTCATCTCATCTCATCTGCAAAGCCACACACTACAGCAACAGTAGCACATGCAACATCTACAGAGAATAAAGCTGAGGCTCTGACATTCTCACTACATTAGTTCTTTTTTTCTCCCCTCAATCTGCCCGTAGATTCCATATGGCTCAAATAACGACATGGTGAGGGCGAAGAACCCGCATGCATACAACAGGCGTACGTGAAATGGTAGTGAACGGGTAGTGAAATTGAGAGTTTTTCTTTTTGAGAAAGAAGTAGAGGCAAATAGAGGTCTTATAGAATCTTTAGGCCTGGTCCCTACCTGTAGCAGGAGACATTTAGGGGACACCTGTGAGTCATTGCTGCGCACATAAAACAGAGAGAAAGAGAGAGAGAGGGAGAGAGAGAGAGAGAGAGAGAGAGGGAGGGAAAAATGGGGGAAAGTCTGTGAAGCAGAGCAAATGTTTTAATGGCGGTCTGGGATCGATGTTGTCAGCACAGCATCCTGTCTGGAAATGTTTTTTTTTTCTTTCTTTTTCCCCTTTCGTAATGTCACCTCTTCCTCTCATTTCAAGGAGAAGGGTGCAAGGATCTGCAGTGAACAAAAAAAAAAGGCAGAGCAGAATTTGAGGAAATTGCTTTAAAAACACTGAATGCTCACAAGCCCTGTCGTATCTGAAAAAGAAATTTAAGAAGTAACCTTGGAAATCAATTAAGCATTCCCCGGGAGCTCTAGCTGTTTCCAAGGATAGGCCAACTACTCTGTTTTCTCTCTCTCTTTCCCTCTGTCTTACTCTCCCCCCCTCTCTCTCTCTGTCTCTTTCTCTCTCTCTATCTCTGTCTGTCTGTCTGTCTGTCTCTCTCTCTCTCTCTCTCTCGCACGCTTCCTCTTTTACTGAGACATTTTGCCCGTCAAACAAACATCCACTTAAACAAGGCGCTATGTCGGCCTGGCCTCTTTTATTTATTTCTTTTTCACAGGCAAAGTGCCTTATAGGCTGTCAACATGTCTTAAGAGTCTTGTTGAAGAAATGCCACAACTCATCTCGCTTTAATGTAATTCATATGCTGATGAAAGGAGGGCATGTCCAAACATCTAAACAGCCTTGCTTTTTAGGTTTCACATTGAGGTTATCCGAGAGGGCTTTTGTGATGATTGACATTATCTGGCCTGACAGAGCTTCATATCAAGGTTAAGCTAATGCTCACAAGCCTACTGGCCACAGGAAAGTAGCCCCCACCACCACCACCCACCCCCATTGCTTCCTGTTTATGCGTGTGGTTTAAGGGTGGGGGGTAGTCAGACGTGGGAGTGAGTGTGACTTGGTGTGTGTGTGTGTGTGTGTGTGTGTGTGTGTGTGTGTGTGTGTGTGTGTGTGTGTGTGAGGGGGGGGGCTTCTGGTTGCAGCACTGTCCAGCATGAGGAGACAGGTGGAGTGTGTGTTGTCGTTATGCGGTAACTCATTGAGCGGTAGTGTCAGCGTGCACACACACACACAGACACACACACACACACACACATGCTTGCTAAGTAGCTACGGAGCAGTAAAATTAAACACAACCCCACCTCTCCGCTAATGACCCAGAATGGTCGGAGCCAGTCTCCTGGGCCACAGCTTGACCTACGTGTGCCCGACACTGTGGACCGGGCCCAGCAAGGACCTCCTCCCTCTCCTCTTCCTCTCCTTTTTCTCCCTCTACTCCTCCGTCCACTCCTTACTCATGCCCCTCCACAGGGCTCCCAGTAAGTAAAACACAGTTAATGCTTGCGGGTCCCAGAGCCGTATGCCTCCCCACACACACACACACACACACACACACACACACACACACACACACACACACACACACACACACAGCTCAGAGGTCCCCTCAGCCAGACGCAGCCGGGCTCACTGATGTTTGCCACCAGTATGGAGGCTGCAGGATTGCTCTCTCTCTCTCTCTCTCTCTCTTTCTTTCTCACTCCCTCGTGTCTTGTTTGTGGCAGCACCGTCATTAACCCCTTGCGCTCTGCCAACACGAATTTGCAACCGATCCCCTCTGGCTGCTGCCAGGCGTGGTGCCCCCTGCCGCGCCCGCCCCGTGCCAGCACTGCCAGCCCACTCATGAGCATCCACCCCCCTCTCTCTATCCCTCTCTCTCCCTCTCTCTTTCTCTCTCTCTCTCTTTCAGTTCTCCTTTATACATACTAATTGGTAACGGGCTGTGTGGCATTTGGCAGTGTACATCCCTTGGTGGACACAAACGCAAATACGGCCAACCTCAGCCAACAAGGTCGGGCTTAGGAGTGCATCTTTATAAGCAGATGACGTGTTTGCTCATAAACTACTCCGCTCACGGGAAAAAAAAGCTTTGTCAGGGGCGACCGGCGTGAAAGTTGAGTTTGCGGAGGTTTTTCCTGTCAGAGCGCCTCTCGGCATGCACACACAAACACACACACACACACAGTCACCTGTCTCCCACGGCTGATGAGCGAACGAGGCAGCCTCCTTTACTGTGGGTGAAAAATCATAATTGCTCAGAGTAAACAGTAAAAGACAGACAGACAGACCCCTCTCTCAAACTAAACACACACACACACACACACACACACACACACACACACACATCAATGTATTTCCTCTTCCTTTGAATATACATTGTGTGTATGTCTATGGTCCATTGTCTTGGGCCTGTGCGCGTTGTTTGTGTGTGTGTGTTGGTGTGTTTGTATTACGCATGAGCCTTTCCTTTTGTGTCTTTTTGTGTCTGGCTTGTTTTTGTTTTGCGGCAGTATGGCATTGCTGTTGCACTTGGCTGAAGGCCTCTCTCTCTGTCTGATTATGGCCGGAGGAGGCTGCCGTGAAGTCGGAGTGGGTCCCTCAAGGTCGACGCAAAGACAGCACGCAAGCGTGCAAGGTCACCTCCGCCACTAAAAGCAAGTGCTTTATTGATAGAACAGAAGCACACAGAGACAGCAAGCAAGCAGATGTTCTAGCAACTGATTAATAATAAAACAGATTTGAGAGTGTGTGTGTGTGTTTGTGTGTTGTGTTTGTTGTGTGTGTTTGTATCTATGGGTCTATGTGTGTGTGTGTATGTGTGTTTTTTTCGTAAGTTACTTGTCATGGGTGTGTTTTTAGGGTGTGTGTGAAAAAACAATATGCCGAGGTGTATGGGTGTGTGTGTTTTTTGTACTGCAAAACATTTTTTTGTGATATTTTGGCGTAATTGTTTTGCTGTGATGCATTTCCTCGTAGTTAAAAATTGATCTTCGCAGTGGAATGTAAAAAATCCATTTGAATCCATCGGATGACAAAAAAATAGAACACAGAGTGATCGAGGGGTGTGTGTGTGTACACGTGGGGGGATGGAATGTGTGCTTGGCACAGTCCCAGGAACACCCTTTTGAACAGTTCTCACACTCCTGTCGGTTCCTTTCTTCCCTAATGTCACAATGCATATTTTTGAGTAATATCTGACTACTACCTGCAGGTCTTCACTCGATGCACCTCACCCTAACCACACTAAAGGCTGTTCTGGTGACACAGCTGACACTTCTCACTTATCAGATGCAGTGGTGGTGGGATTTTCTCTTCACAAGGACAAATTGTTCCTCTAGCCAGATACACCCCACAGGGTAATTTAATTGTGAATTTACCCTAATTTACCTTCATTTGACAACCCCCGCCCCACCCACTCTCCATAAAAAACGATCAAATCCTTGTAGAGATGCCCTGTGTCAGAGCTCAGTGTTCAGAAATGGTGGACATAGACAAGGCTAAATCCCTGCTCTACACAAACCTGTTCCTCCACAGAAATGCCTAGAAGAATGTTGGGAAAATTCCATTCTGCTTGACCCCCCCAAAACCCCCACCCCCAGTCACTAGAGCTCTCCTTAATTCCCCCTCGGTGCATCTCTCAACCCCCCTAACACTGCCACACCCCTCCTCACCCTTTCCCACCCTCCTCCTCGTCCTCCTCCCTGCTCATCCCTTTATCATCCTCTCGTATCCCCAACATAAACTCCTGACTTTTCCCGCACCAGAAACTAAAAGGTTGGAGGACGAGGGGGAAAAAGCTGGCTTTTGGCAGTGGCATTGTTTTTAATCATCAGAACCCAGAAATTATTATTATCACTTCTGACGCGGCAATTAAAACTTCAGGTCAGGAGCGGCGCGGGCTGTGATCAGCGGCGGAGCCGAGAAGTTTTAATTAGACGATCAGAACCATTAATGCACAAAAAAAAGGTGTGCGCTGGGAAATTAACGCCAACGTCTTAATCAGGGTTAGCGACTCCGAAGAGGAGTCAAGTGAACAGAGAGCAAAAAACAAATCATTTCCGCACCACTGGGACAAAACTCAATTAAATATGCATGCAGAAAATGGAAATTTTTTACCATGGGCAGAGCCCGATGGAGGGAGGGAGAGAAGAGAGAAAGAGAGAGACAGAGAGAGAGAGAGAGTAAGAGAGAGAGAGAGAAAAATAAGAGAAAAAATACCGCAAGTCTGGCGGTGGGGTCGTGGACCTGCTTATTGTTATTCTTGTGTAATAAAAATGAAAGAGGGGCCAGTTTGCCAGGGTCTGGGGCTTCTGTGGCGTATTTGTCCATCAGTTGGCTTCCGCTCGGCTTCCCTGTGGCTGCGGCTTGTTGAGAGAGGGTGGGGGGAAATGTGTGTGTGTGTGTGTGTGTGTGTTGGGGGGGGGGGGGGGTGGTTGCTGTGTTCCTGCAAGCAGTAAATTCAAAAACTAAAAACCGACAAGGGGGTCTATATGAGTGTGTGTGTGTGTGAACGTGAGTATGTGTATGTGAGTGTGTGTGTGTGTGGGGGGGTTAAAGGATAGGTCTATGATTTGGTGTGTTCATACATGGATTATGTTTTTGTATGTGGTTTCTCTATCAGTGTTTAAGTGTGGTGCTTGAAACCACCGTGGGTAACAGACAGCCAAAGCCCTGGGCGAAGCAGAAGCAGCCTGGTCCTATCAGTGAATCTCCTGAAGCCTTACAATCTTGTAGCTGCACTTTTCCCTCAAGAAACAGACCTCACGAAAGAATCTCACCAGCAGCCAGGCCATTAAATAATGAAGAACTCTGCACAGTTGTCCGGCCCCCGCCTTGTCCTTCTCCTGCTCCATATGAGTTAACACCTAATGTTAGGGAGGTTTTGTCCTTCTGTCAGTCAAAATCTTGATGCCGTTTGAGTGTTTATTAGATGAAGATCAGGCAACTATTGCCAGGCGTAGGATTTGTTTTTGTTACACATAAAATCTTTTATTATACAAGGAATTATTGTATTTTTAGGCAAAGGCAAACACATGTAAAGATTTTAACTGACATAGGCGGGATGGACTTCTGTATTGTTTCTAGAACAGTCTGTCAGTGTGAGCTCAGGCCTGAGCGTGGTGCCAGGTAATGAGGCTTTCGGTCAACTCTGTGTACATGTTCCCCCTGAAAGACCAGTCTGTCCCTCTGCCTGTCTGTCTGCTAACCTGCCTTCTGTCTCACATGGAAGAGGGAAAAAGAGGATACAGGGAAAGAGAAGGAGAAAGGGGGTGGTGGGGGTGGCATGGGGGGGGTGTGGTGAGAGGAGCAGGACACGCCAATCTAAGCAGTCATTAACACCCCCCCATCACCACTACCTCCTCCTCCTCCTCCTCCTCCTCCTTCTCCTCCTCCTCCAGCACAGTGTCAGCGTGATTGCAGTCTGTGCACGTTCAGGCAAATAATGCACTTCCAACAGCATTATTAGGATTTGAAACACCACTTGATTGGGCATGATATCATTCTGGCGCATAAACAGAAGCTTGGCGTTAAACAACAAGAGACAGAGGATTTCAAGAGCTCTAGCAGAGGAGAGAGTTCACGGGAGCTTTTTCTTCATTAAGACCATTAGCTACGTTGCACTTATTTCATTCGGAGCCGAGGCAGGGACAGTAACATCTTTTATGTGTGTCTCTGAGGGAGCAGATAAAAGAGAGCTCTCTCTCTCTCTCTCTCTCACCGCGCTCCTGTTATTGTATTTGTTTGAAACATTTTTGGTGCCTTTTGTCCCTGTTCTCATTCCCTTATAAAGCCAGCGTTTTACAGCAGCCACAGGTCTGCACAGTTTCCACAGAAAAATCTTGTCAGGCATCGCGATAAACAGCGCCAGTAAAGCAAGTTCCATCTAGTCATATCAGCATTTCAAAAGCTGTTTCTTCTTTAAACTTTCCCCACTTCTGCAATAAAAGGTAGACACGAGACAGACAAAAAAAAACTTGAAATAACCTTAAAATGCACCTTCCAAACACACCCACCCATTTAGAAACAAATTTATCAGATTATCAGAACATGAAATATAACCTGTAGACACAAGGTTAATATATAATATATAATACGTAAGGAAAATATCCAATGTGACTTTGATGCCTTTTCATAGTTATTTATATGTTTATTTATGATCCTATTTCATACGGCTGCACACGCCTGCTGAGTGGCCCTGTGAGATCCGAGGGGAGGCTCCCAGAGGAGAGCACTGCTCCTTCATGTGTGTCCCTGCTGATTTTTATCACATCGTGTGCTATCATGCACACACACCAGGGGTGGTAAACAGCACCGTTACCATAGCGATACCCCATTGTGAGCGACCGCGGCAGGAGGCAGGGACAGGGGCAGGGCAAGGCACGGACAGACAGGCGGACGGACGTAGAGTCGGAGGGGAAGTCAGGGTGGAAGTGCCAGATTGTGGCAGGGCTTTTTTCACGGGGGGGGGAGGGGGTAAGTGAACCGCTCATTAATGGTCACTTGCGTTTATTTAACAAGTCTGCAAAATTCCACGATACCTTCAAGATGTTTATTCGCTTGATAAAACAAGCTCTCCCAGCTCAGCGGCTAGGTGCTTCTTCTTCTTCTTCTTCTTCTTATCCCTCCCCTTTCCCCTCTTAGTGCATTAATGTGTGCTTCTATCTAGCAGTCATATTGCTATCCTCCTCAATCAGTGGAGGCTGACCTGCCGGCGCTATAGGGGTTTTGTTTGCTAAAAATGCACATAAATACTTTTGTAATGGAAGGACTCGGCTTCTCAGGGGGTAATTTCCTACAAGGAAAGGCAAGATTGCGATGCAAAGGAAATGGGTAGTTAAAGCATGAAATACTGAGCACAGTAAACAGAAAAATGACCTCTGCTGTTACGCCCAAATGACCTCAATCTTCCTTCAGAGGTGTTCTGAAAAAATACTTCAAAATTTATGTCTTCCACTTCCTAATAGTTTTTCCAGCTGATTTTTTTTACTCTCCCCCCCCCCCCCCCCCCCCCCCCCCTTGTATTGCTGTCCTCTACAGCGTGACCTTTTCACCCATCCTCACAATTGTCTTTGCTCAAAAATGTACAGTTATGTTGCTGTTTATCCCCCATCATCTGAGGAACCCGTGTAATGGCAAGTCATTGTTCCATAGAGGAAGTCCACTGAGCAAATACAGTAACTGAGAAAGCATGTGCAGGGCGTCGGGTGCATTGTATACGCGGCAAGATTATACACTAACCTTGAGGTGAGCTATTTGTTCATATTGAAAACTAATGTGAGCTATTTGTTCATATTGAAAACTAATCTTACTGAAGCTGAGAAAAAATAAAGAACAAACAACCTGTTAAAAGTACGCTGTGGGAATCGAAAAACAGTCTAAGAGATCAGGGCCTGTTTTCACAAAGCATTTTTGTCTTACTACTAAGAGTTCTCCTAAATTGGGCTTGAAGTTTCTAATTAAAAGTTTTCTCCTAAATCCTGTTCTCAAAGCTGCTGAGACCAACTTTTACTAAGGAAAAGCAAGAACTCCTAAGTTAAGAGAGACTCTATTGCAATGGCTAACGTCAAGTGTCATGCACAAGCTTGCTTTCAAAGACATAGATAGATAGATAGATAGATAGATTTTTAAATAATAACTAAATACTCTAGCCACAGACTACCCAGAGTTGGGTATCTTGTTGTTTGTGTAGACAGGAGCTAGTTAGTTAAACAATAAAACATTACAATTTAAACATCATTTCAATGTCCCTAATGGATTGGTCATTATGATTGGTTGGTGGCATTATCTTCTAAGTGACTTTGCGTTCACACATTATTTGGGAGTTGGTAGCGAGTAAGGAGTCCTCTTGACTAATTTTTAGTGACGTGCACTAAGATTTAGTTCTAAAGGGCTTTGTGTAATACTCTAAGTCCTAAATTGAAACCGACACACCCATTCTTTTTAGGAGTTTCTCTTAATTCTGCAATTTAAGAGCTACTTTTAGCCTTAAGATGCTTTGTGAACACAGTCGTTTAGGGGGCATTTTGTAATAGATATGTAGCCCTTTAAAGTTTTTTGTCCAGGTGTTAAGGAGCAAATGTGCGCTTGTTTTTAAAAATGGTCGACTACTATAGTTCTCTGACTGTTTCAACATCTAATCCGAACTCTTACCTAAACTATACAGTGGAAACTAAGGGGTGTTTTCCACTGACAACATAATGTGACAAGCTCAGAACTAGCCTGGGTGGCCGCACTGAAATTCCTCTAAAGATCACTGTGGATTATTACACTGATGCATGTCCTCCTAGCTCCCAAACCTGTACGGTTTTGCGGCAAGCTAAGTCACAGGGATCGAGACAGGATCAGAGAGTGGCCCAGAGTGCCAATCCTCTCCTTTTCTCTCTCTCTCTCTCTCTCTCTCTCTCTCTCTCTCTCTCTCTCTCTCTCTCTCTCTCTCTCCCTCTCTCTTTCCCTGAGCCACAGCACAAAGCACAGAGGTACCACACTTTTTCTGCCCTAAAAAGGCATCTCTCAGGGCAGGAATGCCAGGGGGGTGGCAGCTGCACCGGGGTGCTGAAGCCGCCGGCAGACGTGCCCTGAGGACAGCCTTAAATAATGACAGAATAACTGAATCAGTCAGCACTCAAGGGCACCCAATCACCAGCTCTTTTAAAAGCAATCGCATATCCTTTAAGAAGCGTGGTGAGCCCACTCCGAGGAGGATACATTTAAACGGGGAGAAAAACGTTGAGGGTGGGATGGATGGGAGAGAGATAGGCTATCCAGTAGGGCTTTGCCACCGTCATCAAGTATTCATGGCAGAGTGAAGAGTCTACCCGCAGCGTCTTGGAGGAGTGCCTGCCTGTGTTTAACCTCAGCTTTGCTGCGATGGTGAGATGATTAGGAAGCAACGTGGCCTCATCTGGGCCCTGGGGAGCTGGGAGTGATTTACAAGAGGTGTTTTAAGGAGAGAGAGAGCGAGAGAGAGCTTTGCTGTGAGGGACAGATAATGGGTGGGGTGGGGGGTATTAAACTCTGAGGCTGGATCCCATAGTTACATGGAGGTGCTGATGCTGAGGGACTAATCCAACAGAGACTCTCTGGGCCTAGTCTCAGCCTTCTGAGCCCACAACCTTGCCTTCACTAGGCCGGCTGGTATCAATCGGAGTGAAGCGTTTTTTCACAGCCTTCGTTCACAGGGGTTTCACTGGCCGATCACTACCATATCACCTGTGTGCGTGTGTGTGTGTATGTGTGAGAGTTCTTGTTTTTTTTCACTGTTTGTCAGTATGTTCACATCTCCATGGGCACAAATACACAAGCATGCCCTTTGCCATACACCTTGAAACCATCACAACCACAGCAGCATCTTGCTGGCACGGAGCTGAACGCGAAAACCCTTTTTTTCTGTAGAAAAGAGAGAGAGATAGAGAGGGGGAGAAAGAGAAAGAGAAAGAGACGCAGACAAGCAAGCAGAGCGGCTCGAGGGCAGGAAGGAGACGCAGCTGCGAGGTAGTGCGGGCACTGGTGCTCTCCCTGTCTCTGTGTGTGTGTGTGTGTGTGTGTGTGTGTTTGTGTGTGTGTGTGAGTGTGTTTGTGTGTGTGAGTGTGTGTGTGTGAGTGAGTGAGTGTGTGTGTGTGTGAGTGAGTGAGTGAGTGTGTATGTGTGTGCGTGTGTGTGTGTGTGTGTGAGGTACGGCCGTGAGCCCCAGTCCAGTCCCTGGAGCGTCTCCTCTCCTGCCTGTCAGGGGGTAAGGCTAAGCAGAGCTCAATCTCTGGCAAGCCCCGAGCCTCTTTAGGTAAAGGAGAATATAACATTTCAGGGTGTTTTTATTCCAGCTGTCATGTAAAACGGATTAGATGTCCATAAAGGGTGCGCTGTGTGCATGGTAGGGGGTCTGATTTTGATCTGGTTGTGGTTTCTCTGTTCAATGTACTCTGGTGGAGGGGGGGGGGGGGGGGGTTAGTTTGCATTGCTCTGAAACTATGACTAAGATGTCTATGACAGGTGTGACTACTGCACATGCAACATACACGCTCGAGCACTCTTCTCTTTGCTGTCTTGGAATTTTTGTTATTTTAAAATGACTGTAAATAGGTGCATCAGTGCCAACTCTGGGTCTAGTAAATGTCAAGACATCTAGCTTTTCTATTGTTTCTCTGAAAACATTATGATTCATAATAGTTAAAAATCATATCTGTACGACAAGTGTCCGACATATGCTGTAAAATTTGATAACAAATGAATGTTGCCACTATCAACTCCAAAAAGGAGTCTAGTCAAAACATGGAAATACGTTTTAAAATCCAAATTTTTTTATATGGTGTGACTGTTGAAGCATACAATTTAACAATTAAAGCCAAAAAACCTAACTTCTCCATTTCTTTCTTTTTTCTCTCGTCTTCTCTTCAGCTGAAAGGACTTTATGCACTGAAAAGACCTCAGGAAAACCCAACATGGCCGCCAAAAGGAAAGGTGGCCTAAAACTCAATGCTATCTGTGCCAAGCTGAGTCGGCAGGTGGTGACGGACGGTAGTGGCTCCCAGAATGCCGACGGCGACGCGAGCCTAGCGGAAAACAGTGAGCGTGGCAGCTCACACTACGACGAGAGTGAGCGGCCGGACAACGACTTCCTCCCTGAGGGCCTGAGCCAGGGCTTCGAAGAGGACCAGCGGCGTCGCGAGGCCATCGAGAAGTGGGTGAACGGCGAGTACGGCGAAGAGTTGTCGCTGGATGGTGCTGGCGGTGTTGGTGCCGGAGGTGCGGGACTGCGGGGGATCAAAGCCAACAACGGCAGCGAGGATGGCCCACCAGACGGCGTGTACATGGTGCAGCCCAAGGGATGCAGTGACGATGAGGACAACGCAGACGATCCCGACGCCCTGCCCGGCTCGCACGAGGGCAGTTTCCATGATGACCATGACCATGACTCAGAGGACGGTCCGCACAAGGAGGATAGCTACGCGTCCTCGGGCGAGGCGCCCAGCCGCCAAGCCCCCTTCACCTCTACAGGTATCGGTCCTCTCTCTCTCTCTCTCTCTCTCTCTGTCATCCTCTCATATGTTTTTAACCGCCTCAATAGCAGTCCGATTAGAACAAAGACAATTCTCTCTCCCTAACGGCTCGCTCCGTTAAAAGTCTGTTAGTCCTTTGTGTTTTGTTGCCATAGTTTTATGTTACCTTTGCCCTTTTCCAGACGTTTAATCCCAAGGACAATTTGACGGTGTCAGGGGCGAGCATAGAGGGAACAGTGACAGAGCTATATTCACAAAGGCTTAAGTGAAACTGCCAGTTCAAGGGGAAAAAAAGAGAATCTAGAGTTACAGCTTGAATAGCCAATGACACTGCTGCCCTGTGGAAAGATAGAACTGACAGGCATTTGGGAAAACAGGAACTTCTGTGGTTTACTGCAAGGAGAAATTAATATTTGGAGTAGGCTTACAGTGTATGTTGAGTGTGCGTGTACGTGCGTGTGTATGTGTGTGTGAGACAGAAAGAGAGGGAGGGAGTCGAGCAGCTGACGGTCGGGGAGAATTGGCAGGGCAGCCTAAGCTTCACATTACACCCAGGATTACATTTTCAGTCTTTGATTTTTCCCTAAGCTTACTAAACTTAGCTACCAGCAAACCCAGTTACACAGTAGCCAGTGCCCTGCCAGTGCTCCAGGTCAGTTCTCGGGGAGGATTCCCTTACACTCACCAAGGAGCCCAGGAGATGGCTGTCAAATGAGGCTTGAAGTAGGAGAAAAAAAAACCTGGATGTGCTTAAATGGGAACCAGCAACACGAGAACACTGGCATATTTACATTCCAGGAGTGGCGCTGCTGTTAGTTGATCACCACATGTAGATATACGCTAAAAGCTAGCATACACCAAAGCAGTATAAACCAGTTTTTTTTTATTCTGTCCTTTTTTTCCTCTTTCATCCCTATCAAATGTCCCACAGAGCACAGGTTATTCACATTAATGCCTGTTTGCATTCTTTACAACACCAGATATCTGGTGTTTGTCTCTGTCAGAAGGTGGGAGATAATCGGGCAGATAAGGCTGTTGGCAGTTTTGGTAAAGTGGCAGCAACAAAAGAGCACGAGGCAACCGGCAGGGCCTGTAGGGCATTCACTCACACACACACACACACACACACACACACACACACACACACACACGCACGCACGCTCGCACTTGTTGAACTTTGAGACTTGGAGAGTTATCTGAGAGACTCCCAGAGTGGCGAATTCAAAACAGAACACTGCACAAACTAAGCTAGATTATCGAAAATGATAAGGGAGCCTGACAGGCAGTAAAATTAACTGAACTTCACAAGAGGGAATCTGGTTTTGTCTCTCTCTCTCTTTCTCTCTCTCTTCATCTCACACATTTTTGCTATGGCTCTTTCATCTGACTTTTTTGTGCGACATTAGTTACTTTTTTTCATCTTCTCTTTTTCTCACTCTATTTTTTTCATTTTCGACAGAAGAGCAAAAGTATCTGTGGCCTTTCTCAGAGAAATGGGGGCCAAGTGGCTTCTGAGAAAATCAAGCTTTTTTTTCTCCAGGAAAACAGCAAAGTAGGCTGTGGTTTTAATTAGTCATTTAGCGTTTTTTGCACGGTCATGGTCGTGAAAAGGCTGTCTGTAAATATGTGTTTGTGTTTGTGCAACATACAACACCTTTGCCTCCACCGGGCCTTGGCTGCTTTGCATCTCACAACAAAAGACAAACTGTTTGAAGACTTGCAACAAGCAGACTGTATTAGTCACAACTCTTGTCTTCTGAGTACACCAACCCCCTCTCCAACACACACACATACACAACCAGGCCCCCCCCCCCCCTCCTTCTTTGTTGATTGTAACTGGGGCATCTATATTGCCATGTTTCTGTGCAGCTCACAATTAAAAATCTTTTTTTTCTCTCTCTCTCTCTCTCTCTCTCCCCCCCTTTTCCTCACCGCTGTCTTTCAAAGGCTGATGCGGAGCGCACATAATTATGCATATAAACATAGTGGCTTAATTATCTCTCACAACATCAGTGACAATGTAATTAACAAACATCGCAAGATCAATGAGAGAAACTGCGACCTTCAAAACATTTAACTCCTCGCGCTGAGACGCCGCGCGGATTCCCTATCAGCAAAACTCCCCGGAATACTTTTCCCAGATAATTTAGATGTAGCGCCGTGCTACACACTAGTAAGGACGCACAAATGGAGGGAAAAAAGCTACTGAACGAAAAAGAAAGAAAGAAAGAAAGAAAGAAAGATAATGAAAGCAATGACAAAGATGCTCTTTGAATCAGACAGACTGGACTCCAGCTTGTAATTATGCCCAGTGAAAGGTTATGCCTTCATTTGGTGCCTTGTGTGGACATGTTTTTATTTACTGTTTGTGGCAGGCCTGTTTAGATGAGGTGCTCTGTGGGGAGAGTCACTTCCTTTGTTCAAAAAAGGAGAGGCAGAAGAGAAACAACAGAAAATGTGTGATGATGAACTGAGCCGTCTTTATGAATTAATATACATTTCTATCAAAACCAGTTGGCAGGATGGTCAGGACTTAATAATATGCTATTATAGAGGAAGGCCTAAACATGCACAGACCAATATGTATACAAATTATTCAGAACATTTAGAAAATCAGGATAATGTCTAACAAACATTCATCCTATAATCAGTGTTCCATTGACGATAGTCCATATATAGGGGCCTTATCATTGCAGACACCTATGTCTCTCTCCCTCTCTCTCTCTCTCTCTGTCTCTCTCTCTCTCTCTCTCTCTGTCACTCTCTCTCTAAGTGTAGGAAGTTAGGCATGCTCCGTGTCCATGGCCATGTTTGGTTGGCAAAAAGGAGATATAATGCCTATTTGTTATCACGCCGAGGGGGAAAAATGTGTCCTAATTGCCTCAAACGGAGACAAGGCCCCCGTGTCGCGTGTAGGAATTTGCCAGCATGAAGTGGATGAGATTAAGGGCCACTTCTTTTTATACTGTCCAGTGACAACAGAGAGAGACAGGGAGAGAGAGAGCGACCAGAGAAGGAGCGAGAGAGAGTGAGAAAATGAAAGAGAGTGAAGTGAAGTGAAGTGAGAGAGCAAGGTAGAGTATGGAAGAGAGGGGGAAGGAGGGAGGGAGTGAGTGAGTGACAGAGCAGGGGGATGGAAAGGCAGAGAGAACAAGGGAGAGAGTGATAGAGACTAAATTGAAGAGAGCGAGAAAAAGGTAGAGAGTCATAAAGAGCAAGGGAGTGAAATAACAGGGGAGAGAAAGCCAGAGAGAGAGAGAGAGCAAGAGAGAGAGAGAGAGAGCAAGGCACATCACACCTTTCCCCCCCAAAGCTGTGGCTCCCCAGCCTCAGGCTCAAGCGGCATCATTAAGAGCTCGGCGCGATAAGAGCTGGAGAAGCAGGAGAAAAAAATCATTTACATGCTGTTTTAAAAGGTTATCTGCCACCAGGCCCTGGCGTAATGTGTGCAGTTTAAGTCCAATCATTCTCCAGACATCGATAGTGTGTTTAAGGGTTACAGAGCTGAACCATGCATGTCAGTGCGACTACCAGCGCTACTCCTAGTATGATTACTGCTGTGTGTGTACTATCATTAGTGTTACTATTTCTACCCCAGACATTTGTCATTTGCTGCCATTGCTAATACTGCTATTACTACTGGTGATATTTCTATGGATACCGACCATACAAATACTGTTACTTTTCACATTACCCTCTTTTCGTAATAATAGCATATATGGTTGTGATTATTATATGACATTTTCCAAATAGAGGGAATTTCAGTGGAGGGGAAAGAGGGAAATCCCAAATGTTTGAAAGAGTGCTGCGCTAGTGGAATAAGTCCAATTATGAAAACCCATGAGGGCCTTTGATATCTGTCCTTGGAAAACTTTTCAGGGCGTGAGATTAAAGGCTTTTCCTTACTTTAAAGCTGCCTGGACTCACGTGACCTGAGATGACACGATCTGCCATCTTAGCAGTTTATGACCTGTGCCTGGGTTCTATTATTGGCGTCATACTTTATCTCTCAAATGTAGTTCCCTCTATCTTTAGTTTTAGAACTGTTGCACCGCCAGATACAACATACCACGCACACATGTTCACCAAACAGAGTGTCCTGAAATTCTTGCACACTCAGCCCCTTGGGGGTTTCTTATTTTATTTCATTTTTAATAAATACTTTAGCCCTTTTTGATGTAATTCAAATTCACTTCACCCCCCCACTGATCACTTGCTACCCTGCCACAGTAAAACAGGATAAAGACATCCTGTGTTGGTTCTCATAGGGCCATCAACTCCAGCCCTTTATTAGCAAACATTTGCTCGTTCTACAATGTCATTTGCCTGATATCAGCTTTGCCACAGTGAAGGAGAGCACACACACACACACGCACACACATATATACGCGCGCACACACACATTGTCGTGAGTGATCTGAAGCCTGAGGCCCTGTCTGAAACCTGTAAAGAACAGACGGAGAAAACACTGTAGCCTGTGCAAACGATCCCATGGCCAACAAGCAGGTATTTCCTCCCGAATACCTGATCCATTTCTTTTCAATTTTTCATGCCCTTTCGATCCGGCAGATCCCCTTTCATACCAATGTGCCACGGCACAGGAGCGGTCTCTGATGCTGCGATGGAAATTTAGGGATTATTTTACATACTCAGAACAAGATGCGAAAAAGAAGGGAGGGTGGGGTTAGTAGTGTTGGGGTGGGATAGAAGGGGGGGGGGGGGGGGGGGGGTCGACCGATTTAGCAATAACACCGAAATCTGAGACCAAAGGCGAAATATTTTCGCATTAATTACCACGGCAGCGGATAGCGTTACCTCTGGCCGTCTCGTGTGGCCCTGGCGATGAAAAAGCCAATCAAATAAATGAAGAAAAGGTCTGGAGCGGGGGAGCTGGGCCCCAGCCAGCGCGAGCAGGAGGGCCAAACAGTCTCTGGAGCTTACTTGACACCCAAGTGAAGTTGTCATTTAGAGCAGAGCGCTGGCATTACAGGATCTCTCCTGACACAGAAACTGCCACAAGATGACATTTTTTGCATTCATCTGGATGAGTAAACATTTCAGGACTGTGTGTGTGTGTATGTGTGTGTGTGTGTGTGTGTGTGTGTGTGTGTGTGTGTGTGTGTGTGTGTGTGTGTGTGTGTGTGTGTGAGTGAGAGTTAAAGAGAGAGAGAGAACGAGAGATAGAGAAAGAGAGTGTATGAGTTCCTGAGGGGTTCTGCTCATCCAAGTTAAGCACACACACACACACACACACACACACACACACACACACACACACACACACACTCTCTTGGTAAGAACTGAAGTGTGTGTTAATAAGGCCTAGTTATGCAGTGCTGTAATTTTTCCCTGCTTTCAAACCAAATCATTTTTCCTACCCCCTCTCTCTGACCCTTTGCACCAACCTGGATGAAAGTTAATGGGCCAGAATTAATCTCTACATAATGCAATTAAAGTATACATTTACTGCATTTCCCCATGTCCTTGGGGAGGGCAGTCCATTTAATGGACTCTTTAAAAGAAAAAGGGCGAACTTTCAGAGCACAAATATCTAAGAATGTGTTTAAAGCGCTGACACTCCAATCCAATCTCCAACTTCACAATTGTTTGATATTACAAACAGCTTTTAAACCTCACTATATGCATGTGCACAGTATGTGAACACAGTGATGTGAAACTGTATGTATGTTTTACTATATTTTGTGAAAAATGTGTTCAAATATGGAAACGTTTTGGGAGAGTGAAAATAAATTCTTAAAAAAGAACAACACTCAAATAGATGAGGAATAAGAACCTGCGTTTCCACCATGTAGTGGGTGAACAGTTCACTGCATTACTGATTAACAGATTTATGAGAGTGATAAAATGTAAAGTATGTGTGTGCATTAATGTATGCATCAGTTGAGAGCCATCTACTTCCGTGATGCCTTAGGAACAAATGAACTCACAGTAGCATATGTTTCCTTTCCTCCCCCTCTCTTTCTCTCTATCTTTCTCTCTCTCTCTCTCTCTCTCTCTCTCTCTCTCTCTCCGCCTCTCTTGCTTTCTGTGTGTGCAGGGGAGGCGACCGCCCTCCGCGACTATGCAGCCAACACCATGAATGAGTTCTTGCACATGTTTGGGTATGACGACCAGGTGAGGGATGAGCTGGCCAAAAAGATAAGCTTCGAGAAGCTAAAAGCCGCTACCTCAGACTCCTCCTCCCTCAGCAGCGAGGAGGCCACGCGCCGGGCCCGCTTCTCCAAGTACGAGGAGTACATCCGCAAGCTGAAGGCCGGCGAGACGCTGCCCTGGTCCACGCACTCGCCCAAGCCTGAAGAGCTTCACCCCAAGCTGGGGCAGGAGAAGATCGCCAGCGCCAGCGCCGCCCTGCTGGCCTCCTCCTCCAACTGCCTCCAGGGCCCCGAGGCCCAGCTGTACCCGCCGAGCGTGGTGGAACCCAAGCAGTCCCCGCTGGCGGCAGCAATGGCGGCCGGGCAGCAGCAGCAGCAGGCTCCCGGCGCCGGTCACGGACACGTCCAGAGCCCAGCCTCGCGGGCCTCCAAGTACGACTTCTTCATCCAGAAGCTGAAGATGGGCGAGAGCCTGAGGCAGCAGAATGGTGGCAGCGGTGGCGGCGGCAGTGGCGGTGGAAGTGGCGGCGTCAGCGGCGGAGCCTACAAGCGGCCTTCCAAGTACGACCTGGAGAACGTCAAGTTCCTGCACCTGTTCAAGCCCGGCGAAGGCGCCCAGGACATGGGCGGCGCAATCGCCTTCAAGACAGGCAAAGTTGGGCGCCCGTCCAAGTACGACGTCCGCAACATCCCCAAGCTCATCCCGGGCAAGGAGGGCCCGCCACTCATGCCCAGCGTTCTCTCAGCCACACCGGGAACCCCCGGCACCCCACTGGTCCCCGCGGCAGCAGCTGCCTCGGCAGGCGCGGTTGGCTCCACAGGCCTCTCTGGGGATCAAACAGCTCACCTGGGCTTCAGCACAGCCGAATACCTGAAGGCCAGCTTCTCTAAGACCGACTCCATCACCACTGGAACCATGTCCTCCGTCAAGTAAATCTTTTTTTTATTATTATTATTTCCGCCGCTACAGTGTCATAATGTGAGACCATTAGGGACCATAAAGAAACTTTAATTATTGAGTGGAGTTGGGCAAGACCAATTGTCGCTCTTGCAGGATGTTAATACATTCATTGGACCGCGGTGCCTCAGCAGAGGGTAAACACATTAATTGGCCAAATATTTTTACTCTCCTCCTGCTCTGTGCAAACTTGAGTTCATAACTTACTAGCGCAACGTTCATTAATATTTTTCAGACACATCACGGTTCCCGGCTTCTCTTCCCTCTCTCTCTCTCTCGCTCTCTCTCTTCTCTCTCTCACTCTTTGCCCTCCTGACAGTTTTTTGAGCTCTTTGTTTGCTATCTGGAATTTCCCAGAGTACAGCTAATTTCTCGGCGAGCCCTGCCTCGCGTGCGTGTGAAATGGGGCTCGGTGGCAGTGGAGGATTGGCTAAATGATAAGTTGCGCGGGGTGTGTGTGTCTGTGTGCGGTGGGGGCTGTTTACTTGCCGCGCACCGTGGCAGCTGATTTAGCGTCGGCATCGCAAAGTGACAGACTTCCTCTTTTAGCTGAGGTGTGACAATTCTCCGGTTAATTGCTTTTGAGCCCATGACTGAACCAGTGTCTCCTCTGTGTCAGAGAAGCCTAGGCGATGCTGCCGCCGCCTGCACTTTAGAGGAAGTGAGTTTGGCTTAATGAGAAGGGCTGGCATCGTACCGGAGTACCGCAGCTTCTCACCTCATCTAATGGCCGTCAAATGTCTTGTTCCTGTCATCCCTGTTTGGCCGTTGATTTTAAGGCACTCGTCCTCCAGGCTGTGGCCCAGCACATTCCCCTAGAGCCCAAAGGTGTACCTGTGTGAATCCATGCGAGGGACAAAGAGAGACAAAGAACAGGCCAGAGAGAGACAAAACGGAAAGTGACAAAGGGAGAGATGTTTAGAGAGAAAAAGAGATGGAGAGAATTGAAGGCGAGAGAGAGAGAGAGAGCGCACGTTCACGAGTCTCTGGCTGTCATAGATGTGGCCCTAAGAGCCTGATTAACCTGGGGTCACACCCCCACCCCACCCCACCCCCTCCCGGCCCAGCGCTGCTCACGTTTGGCCAGCAGTGTGTCAGCCCCCGGGGGATGACCCCTCTCCTCCCACTGCAAGCTGCTGCTCGTCTGCCCCCGTGACAGCGCCGGCTCCCCTGTCACTGCCCCATGCTCCTGTGAGCCCAGACGGCTGCACCAGCCACACCCCAACCACCCGTCGCCGTCAGGGCCATCCCTCAAGCGCCCTGATGAAGGAGAGAGAGAGAGAAAAAAGAAAGATCCATTTTCTGGGCTTTTTACCACCCGCGCATTTGTGAGCACCCGCAACAAAAGCACAATCCCCATGAATGATTAATAGATCCCCATGCCATTTTATACACCCCCCACTCATGCTTGTTGTGGGGCCATGCATCAAAGTGCCCTCCCCAGCCGCTATCCATTCCCACACGAAAAATATTGTTGCTTCGTGGGAAATGTATATTGATAGCGTGAAGTTTTGAGATGGCCCGTAAGTAAATACTGGTGTCAGTTTGTTTTTTATTAACGATGCCGTTCTCCGCCCTCCGCTATTAATTCTCTCCTCTCTTTTGTTAGGAATGGGCTGCCACCTGAGAAGCCTGTCACAGAGGACATCAACGTCTACCAGAAATACATCGCCAGGTATGCAAATCCACCGCGGAGAACATTCCAGAAGCATTTTCTTTGCTGCCTTTTTTTTTTAAATCGAGGATATGTTTTATGTACTGGTGAAGGTACGTGTCAATTTGTTGAGGGAAATTGGTGTGTGCGTGGTCCGTAAATTGTTCAAAACCAAAGGCTTTTACTGCGTGAAGGGAGCATTAGTGTAGTCTATGAAACGCGGAGCAACCAAGTCTCTGTTTTCAGTAAGTGTGTGTAGTGGCACTCCAATCCGTTCAGAAGTGCCCGCCAAAGTAATTTTACACACTATCTCTCACGAGGATGACACTCCTGTGCTAAACGTGCTCCTCACATGCCAAAAGTGCGCTCCTCAGAAGGTCCGTGAGTTTCGAGTCTCCACCACCACCACAAGTTCTTAGTTTTGATTAGCTGTGCTGCCGTGAACACAATCATCTCAATGACAAACCAGCCTTGACCCCCCCCCCCCCCCCCCCCCCCCCCCCCCTCACACACAAACACACATACCCGCACATACACACACACACACACACACACATACATACACCACACCCTTACCATCAGCCCCTTCAGACAAAGGCCTGGGCAGGGATCTGAAGTATCAATGGACTCCTCCAGTGTCACCCCCACCCCAACCCCTACCCCCACCCTCTCTATTCATGCCCAACCCCAGCAGAAAGGTGATTATCATTTGTTTATTTATTCGGCTTAAAAGAAAGAGAAACACAATTTGAAAAAAAAGAAGGCAAAGTGGCTGTGCCGCTAATGATTACTTTCCCCAGCCGTAACATGAAGGCCACAAATCAAAGACCTGGCAATGACAGACACACACACACACACACACACACACACATTTCCTTGTGCGTACACACACACACACAAAAACCCCTCCTTGGACTGATTACATTTTGCAAGAAGATTTAATTAAGGAATTTTTAATGAGGCTTCTGCTGGCACTGCAAGAACTGTTTTGATATTTGCACTGCATAATGCATAAAATTTGTCTAAACATCTCGGCGGTTGATGCGCAGGGAGGCAGTAGATAAGCCCAGATACAGTTTCAATTTCCGCGTTGGGGGGGAAAGAGAGAAGAGGAGAGGTTGGTGGAGGTGGTGTTTGGGGGGGGGGCAGGGGGAGGTGAGGACTCATAAAAAGGGCAAATGTGGCTGAGTACATCTGGGTAAGGTGGGGGGGGGGGTGGGTGAGTAGGTAGGGGGAGGGTTCATCAGTGTCTTCTCCGCTAATGAGCACACACTTATGCTAGAAGCCCATCTTTGTAAACTTGTCGACACCCACCCTTCTACACCCCATCTCCGATTCCCAACCCAACCCCATCATAACCCAACAACCAACCAATCCCCCCAACCCCCCCCCCCCCCCCACCCTGAAAAAAAAGGGAAAAAGTTCTTTGTTGCCGCCCGCCATCGTAGTTTGATGGTTAAAGGCTCTTCCCCGGTAGTGTTTAGTAGCAGTTTTCCCCCCTTAAATGCTTTCATGCACCCACTACTGCTCTGCACTTTGATCAGCAGGGCCTCCACTGTAACGGGAGATGCGCAGCAATCTCCGTATCACGGCAATATTAATATTTAATCTGCCGCTGAATAGCAGTGGGCCATTAGCCCCCCGACGCGGCAAGTGGGAATTGTCCAGAGGCAAAGTGATACAGCTGGGTGATGAGCAGAGGGGTGGGCCTCAGTCCCAGGGGGTTTGGATGAGTGTGTGCACGAGGGTGAGTGTGTGTGTGTGTGTGTGTGCGTGTGTGTGTGTGGTTATGCAGGGGCTTAGAGGGACTGTACACATCTTGTAGTGTTTGTGTTTCTGTATGTTTGCGTGTGTGCGTGTGTATTACATCAGCTTTATGGTGGGTGGGGGTATTTTTTGTGTGTGTGTGTGTGTATTAGTGTTATACACTGTACTGGAGCTTCCTTTCTTTCTTTAAGAAGCTGGGAAAATCAACCGAAGCTCCCACTACTCCCCGAGCCTTTCACTACACCAGCAGCTTTTAAAAGGTAGTGGATTTGCCATTCAATTAGCCTAATGAAAAGTCCGTTCAGTGATCTGTTAACCAAAAAAAAAAAAGAACAAAATCAAATCATAAAGGAGAAAAAATAAGCCATGGGATAATCCTGGCTATAAAAGAGAACCAGCATGAACATCAGACACACACAAACTCACACAAAAATCTATTACTTAGCTGTTTCTTTTTTCTTTTTTATCCTCCTCTGCCTTTTTCCCTTCCTGTCTGTAGTTCAGCAGATGGTGCTCTTGGCAGCAGCAGTGTAAATGTTTATTTGTATGTTTTTAGCTGTAATTGGAGGTTTTTAACAGTCATCATCGTCAGGGTTATAATCAGCCCTGCAAACACTCAGGAGATGTGCCTCTTTAAAGTGCTGCCAATCTGGGGGAGCCCGAGCAAGCGAGTCAGACACCGAGTGGAAGCAATGGGGGGTGGGGGCGGATGTGTGTGTGTGGGAGAGTAGTGCGTGGGAGAGTAGGTGGGGGGGTCGAGCGGGAGGAGGGGGGGGGGGGGGGGGGGGTGGGGGGTGGGGGTAGCATGGAGATACACTCAAAGCTCTCTATTAGGCCTCACCTCTCTCTGATTGAAGCAGCCACTGTTAACCTGAAGAGCCAGGCATTGATTTGGCTGAGGCTGACGCGCGGGGGGCCAAATGAATGAATTATGTCAGGGGTTACAGTTTAATAAGAGCCTGCCAAGCAACTGCTTTTGAAAGCCAACGGAACTAATTTGGGCGAGATTGCCGTGACTAGGGTAGAAATCGTAATGGTACGGGTGTTACAGGTGTGAGCGCGGAGCAGACGCACATACACTTAGTTGTGTATGTGTGTGACTGGGTTTTTTTCTTCTTTTTTTTCTTTGTTTTTCAGGAAAGGGAGGGAAAGTTTACACGCCCCGAGTATAGACCAGATCGCGTCACTATCCTTATCCTCCTATTGGGAGAATATTTATGCAGTGACTATAAATACAAAGCAGTCTGCTGTGTTACAGCTTATAAAAAAAAAAAAAAAAAAAAAAACTGTTTTCATTGAGGACTGACATTAGCTATGTTTTACAGTTTGCTGTATGTTTGTTTTAGTTTTTTTGCTATGTTCTGTTGCCATGGTACTTGTTAAACGCATATCTCCCTCGCCCTTCCCTCCAGGTTCTCTGGGAGTCAGCACTGCGGGCACGTGCACTGCGCCTACCAGTACAGGGAGCACTACCACTGCATGGACCCAGAGTGCAACTACCAGGTGAGTCTCCTCCATGCCCGGCAGCACACCCTGCTCCTGCCCCCCTGTCCTCAGTCTCAGTCCCGCCCCGCCCCCTCCTGCCCTGGTCCTGGGCTCTGCTCAGCG
This sequence comes from Sprattus sprattus, assembly GCF_963457725.1. Classification (NCBI taxonomy): domain Eukaryota; kingdom Metazoa; phylum Chordata; class Actinopteri; order Clupeiformes; family Clupeidae; genus Sprattus; species Sprattus sprattus. Next base: position 16,576,980 of record NC_137914.1, read on the forward strand.
CTGGGTCTGTGCTGCTGCCAGTTCCGGCAGCCTCCTCTCTCCTTGGCTCACGTCACCCGTGATAAATGAGATCGTGTCGGCCCGGTAATGCCGGAGTCTTAGCGGCCATGCTTCAGCACCCCTGAACACTTGTCTCCTCTCGCTAACGCTACATGGGTGAAAATTGGGGCGAGGTGTTTCTGCGTGTACCTGGATGATGTACAGACATCTCTATAACTCAGTGAGGTCCCCCGCTGCAGTGGGGAAGGGGAGAAAGAGACAGAGAGAAAGAATGAGAGAGAGAGAGAGACAGAGAGAGAGAGGGGGGGGACTTAGAGCACTGTACCAAACAATCCTGTATCATTATGGCACCTGAAGACACACCCTAAGACCTGTATAAAATAAGCACTCAAGGTCGTGTGTGTGTGTGTGTGTGTGTGTGTGTTTGCCAAACAGGTTATGACTGCTGGCAGCAGGCCAGTCTATAGGCCGGAAAGCCGATTTAAGGCACAGTTGGAGTCAGTTGGACAATTGGCCTTTTATTGTGGGCTAATAGTAAATATGCTGGAAATATGGTTCCTATTCTGGGTAGGTTTTTTTTTCTCTCAGAAGACATCTGCTCAAGATCCGGGGCCACCTTTAATCCCCTTTCACATTATTAATCTGCTGGCAGTCCCAGGAGTTGTCATGTAAGGCAGGCGAAAATAAGCATTAGGCAGATCACAACATGGAGCCTATGTTTGCCTGCACATATGGTGTAAAAGAGCAGGCAAATACACACAGATTTGTTGAAGAAGTCAAAAATCCTTACAAAACCAAGCGTGTGTGTGTGTGTGTGTGTGTGTGTGTATGTGTGTGTGTGCGCGTGAACATGCTTGTGTTTTCTCTCTGTCACTCCTCCCATGTCTGAGCAAAAGCCTCTCTTGTCGTAATCTCCCACTTCAGTTTTTCTAATCATATGATTACATTCAGAGGGGAAGACACGGAGAGAATATTGCAGAGTAAGTCGCAGCAGCTGTCACACAAAATCTGGACAATATTTACTCCTCTCTTTCTGTCTCTCTCTATCTCTTTCTCCCTCAGTCTCTTTCTCTCTTTTTCTCTCTCGCTCTCTCTGTCATACGCATGCTTTATTTTCACTGAGCTGATGTTCCAGGCCCAATCAATGTGGATGAATGGAACAAATGAGCGCGCCTTCTTTTTCATTTTTTTTTTCTTTTTCTTTTTTTGTTGCAATGGCTTTACTGGGTTTTGTGAATGTGACGTCTGTCCTCTAGTCACCTCCTTATTGACTTATTGAAGCACACGGTGACATGAAACACGTGGCCCAGGAGCCACAGAGGCAAGGCAGGGTTGGGGAGGGTGAGGAGGAGGAGGGGGGGGGGGGGGGGGGGGGGTTGAGGGGAGGAGGGATCAGAGAGAGAGGGGATGGGGGTGGGGGTGGTGTGGTGCAGGGGTCCTAGATCAGCAGGCTTTTGGAAGTGATAACTCATGAAATGTTACGTGACCCAGTCCCTGGAATATTATCCCGAGCTGCCAGGCTGTGCTGCGGTGTGGCACGGCATTCAGAGGGCCCCTCTCCTTTCATGGGCTTGTGTTCATCATAGCCACTCTGGTGAGAAACCTAAAATAAGAGTCGCAGGACACTCTTCGCTCTCTCTCCACTCCCCCCCGATGTTTGTTCTGTTCTAGCTGAGAGGTTTGCTGATGGGGAGAAATCAAAGTTTAGCACTCCCACTTCTTTCCCACAGAGCTGAGCAAAAACAAAAAATCGAATGATCATACCTAATTTGAGGGATTTGTATTTACTTCTGTTTGTTTGTTTGTTTATTTCCCCACCCCTGCTGAGGTGCAAGATCAGCCCAGCAACTAGCCAGCAGTAATGTGTGTGTGGGTATTTGTGTGTATTTGTGAGTGATTTAGTGCCTCTTTTTAGACGTCTCATTTCAGTCATTTCTCTCATCTCCCACTACAGAAGCCTGAGAAAAAAAAATGACAGATTTAAGTCAGAATGGGCTCATTAATTTCTGCTTCTCCAGTTCTAGTTCCTGTAACATCAGCTCAAGCCCAATTACAGCAGATTTGGTTCCTCTGGACTCTCCAGAGTTAGATTTTTCATCCCTTTTTTCTCTCTCTCTATCTCTCCCTCTCTCTCTTTTTCTTTTCCCAGTCGCTTTGCTTTGTGGTTGGGTTTTAATTTTGCAGAGGGTATCTTGGCGTATTCTCTCATTATTACAGTCTAACCCTGAACGGGGGGGAAAAAACGAGGCTTAATGCTTTAATTAAAAGTGGAATCATATCGCAGCCAGGGAATTAAAAAGAGAAACATTTTTGGTCGGCTTGTTTGTTTGTTGCCTTGTCTCTCTTCCCCCTCCGTGCACGTTTGCTGAACCATCTGCATGGAACATAATTTTTCAGAAGCCAAGATCATCGAAACTGTGATCTTGCATGTCAAGTGATCCATCTTAATTAAAAGTGTGGGGGGAAAATACAAAATAATACAGATGAGGGCCTTGGATGTGTGTGTGTGTGTGTGTGTGTGTGTGTGTGTGTGTGTGTGTGTGTGTGTGTGTGTGTGTGTGTGTGTGTGTGTGTGTGTGTGTGTGTGCTTGTATGTGTGCTTGGTGAGGACGTACTACATTGAGACTCTTTATGCCCAGTCATCTAGACAATATTAAACAGCAGTCATCCAGACTCGTTAAGATTCATATTTTGGGTTCAATAAGAGACCATCGAGAGAGAGAGAAAGCTAGAGAGAGAGAAAAAGAGAGAGAAAGAGAGAAGAGAAACACTAGTCACTAAAGAGAATAGGGACTTCTCCTCTGGCTCCCACACTGTGGCTCCATATTGCTGCCAGTTGGCTCCTGTGGTCTGCAGCTGTTGCCAGAGTGTGAAAAAAATCAACCCAAAAGACAATGTGTTGATTATTACCCCCACAACTGACACAGATACACACATGCACACATGGATATCAACCTGTTGCTGTGGTGTGCGTGTGTGTGCGTGTGTGTATTTGACAGAGATTCACCAGTAAGCAGGACGTCATCAGGCACTACAACATGCACAAGAAGCGGGACAACTCCCTGCAGCACGGCTTCATGCGCTTTAGCCCCCTGGACGACTGCAGCGTCTACTACCACGGCTGCCACCTCAACGGCAAGAGTACCCACTACCACTGCATGCAGGTCAGAATCCTGTCACCACACACACATTCCCACACACTTACACAAACATACACACACACACACACACACACACACACAATCCCACTCACTTACACAGACATAAACACAAACACTCATTTACCACCTTATCACTCCCAAAGTGAGTCAGATATTCCTTCACGTACGAGGTCTCCTCAATTTAAGTTAACATAGTGTTTTGAAATAGGGGCACACACTCTCTCAACCACAGTCCACACGCACACACACACACACACACACACACACACACACACACACACACACACACACACACACACACACACACACACACTTCCCTGCATTAAAGATGTCAGGGAAGGTTCCACAGTGCAAGTTGCTGTGTCAGAGTGACTGTGCGTCTGGGGGCAAGCAAGGCAGCTTCCTGTCTCAGTGCACTGATGAGTGCATTTCAAAGGCTTCACACAGGTGCAGCCTAGCTCAGAGTTCAGTGCCTTTACTAGTCGAGTCGTTTGATCTCCGGCGCTTCACAATGTAGTGTCAAATCTAGAAGCATCAAACCCGTGCTCAAGTCTGTGAAGATGATAGCGAAGTATCTATATAGATAACAAGACTGACTTACAACGAAAAAAAAAAAACTCAAAAAACCTTAACAGAGCGTTAAAGATGTTTGACAGGGTAGAATCGGTGTGCTGTGTCAGAGGCGTAGCAGCCCTGGGCAGAGGGGGAGAGAGATGGAAGAGGGGAACAGGATCTCCTGATGCCAGCCGTAAGGCAGGGCAGAGCTGAGCAGAGCACTCAGGCACCAAGAGACACTCTCTCCGAGGGGGCGCAGGCTGGAGCGAGAGCCGGCGTTTTAACTGCGCCTATAAAAGGAAAATACAGTTCTTCCACTTTTTCCATTAAGCCTAAATTACCATTTAAGAGCAGTTTTCATTCGTTTGACAAAACGTGTCATAAAGTAAATAAAAGAAAAATTAAAAGGACAGACATAAAGCAGTGCCCTGCTCTCTCTTCTCTCTCCCTCCTTCCCTCCCTCCCTCCTACTCCCTCTCTCTCAGTCTCTCTCTCTCTCTCTCTCTCCTTAATTGGCATGGATAAAATTCAGTTAGTTGTTTATATAAACTTAACATTTTTCATCTTTTAGTACCAAGCAGCGAGTTGAAGATTATTTCCCCCACCAGATTTGTTTAATTTTTTTCACATCTGCTTATTTTCAAGGTGTCATCGCACCGAGTGCTTTCTCACCGGTGTGCAAAGGCTGCTGCTGTCGCAGATGGCTTGAGATATATTATTTTTTTAACCCCCCCCCCCCAACAGCATAATTGTTATGAGATGTTTCAGCCCTTGTTTTAACGGCACTGAGAACCAGCAGATGTTGGCATCCCTTCTCCTCTGATTTACTAGGAAAGAAAAAAGAAAAAAAAAAACTTACGGGAGCGGGTGGCATTTTTTTTTGCATCGTTTGACTCAATATGGCCAAGTTGCCATGTTCACACGGTTGAAAAATGCCAGGGCTGATATACAATTGCCAGTTTTAATTCAAACATTTCGTGTGCTTTATTCACCCCCCCCCCCCCCCCTCCCCCCCCACCCCTCCCTTTCTGCTCTTCAACTCTGAGAGCTCCGTGTCAGGCCTCGCAGGCTCATGGAAGACTTTAAACAAGAGAAAGTGACAATCACTCTGCCCAGGGTCTGGCTCTCTCCTGGCTTGTATCTTTCTGGCAAGCTAAGGCTAAAACACTCTTAATGTAGCATAAATATGCTTTAAATGTTTAAGCTTAAATGGAGGGAAAAACTTGAACCTGTGTTTACTCTCTCAGTGCTTGCATAACCTGCCCTGGGGGATAAAGCAAGTGTCTTCTATCTTACCCATCAGGTGTATTTAAACAGAGAAAAGTTAAGGTGTAGTGTCTAATGTGTGGCCTGGCGTTCATGTTTCTCAACCTCAATGCCCCTAAAGGAGACAGTTTCGTGTTCATCTTTTTATAGGTCACCTGAGACCCATGTTGCCGCACTGAGCTATTTTTGTGTCATTGTTGTGATGTTGTTGACAAGTCCTTGCAGCCTGCACTCTCCTTCAGCTTCCTGTACCAAGTGCATAAACACACACACACACACACACTCTTTCTCTCTCTCCTTCAGCTGTGTCATGGAAAAAACTGACATTCAGACGAACAAACAAACCGACAAACCAAAAAATGATTCTGTTTTGTCAGAGTCACACAGCCACACACTCATCCACACACACACGCTTGTTTTGTCTCCTAGGTGGGATGCAACAAGGTATACACCAGCACCTCTGACGTGATGACCCATGAGAACTTCCACAAGAAGAACGCGCAGCTGATCAACGATGGCTTCCAGAGGTTCCGTGCCACAGAGGACTGTGGGACAGTCCAGTGTCAGTTCTATGGCCAGAAGACCACTCATTTCCACTGCAGGTGAGGGTTGCGCACAAGCACACACAAACACACACACACAAACACACACACACACACACAAAAAAAGAAACAAAAATACTTAATATTTGTTTTTTTTATTTGTATTATAAGAGCTCTTGCTTAAAACAGATCAAATCTGGCCGGGTGAAGTACGGTTTTGGATCAGTTCAAGTACAAAGTAGGCTTTGAAACTCATCACCAAATAGATGAGTCACAGGCTGCTATGCTGTGAGAGCACTGCCCTACTTCATTTGACCAGTAGTTTGTTGTTAGGGTCCCCCCCCCCCCCCCTGTACACTGGGAAGCACTGCTGTATGCTGTGTGTATGGATTATTATCAGAAGTTGTTCAGGGAAATCAAACACAAATATTTGGGTTGGGGGATTCAACAAGACCTCTGTAGTCATTTCTTGGTTGGTGTGGCTAAATAATCTCGTGTGTTCACCGCCACAATCCTTCTCTATCTATCCAGGCGGCCCGGCTGCACCTTCACCTTCAAGAACAAGTGTGACATAGAGAAGCACAAGAGCTATCACATCAAGGACGACGCCTACGCCAAGGACGGCTTCAAGAAGTTCTACAAGTACGAGGAGTGCAAGTACGAGGGCTGCGTCTACAGCAAGGCCACCAATCACTTCCACTGCATCCGCTCCGGCTGCGGCTTCACTTTCACCTCCACCAGCCAGATGACCTCGCACAAGCGCAAGCACGAGCGCCGCCACATCCGCTCGGGCGGCATGCTGGGCCTGGGCTCCTCCTCATCCTCCTTCCTGCTGCCCAAAGAGGAACACGACGACTCCAGCAACGACGACCTCATGGACTTCTCGGCCATCAGCAGCAAGAACTCCAGCCTGAGCGCCTCGCCCACCGCGCAGCAGCAGCAGCAGCAGCAGCATCAGCAGCAGCATCAGCAGCAGTCGTCCACCGGCAGCTGCGGCGGCCACTTGATGATGGGGCCCACTACCACCACCAACACCGCCGCGGGGGGTGGCGGCAGCATCTTCTCTACCGGGGGCCTGTCCGTAAAGCCCACCGCCTCACTGCCCCCGGCCAGCCGCATGTCCAGCCTGCTCTCGCAGACGCTGCCCAGCAACATGCCCGTGGCGCTGGCGCTGTCCAACCCCTTCTTCCAGCTCATGCCACGGCTGCCGCTGCAGCTGCCGCCCTCGGCCGCCTCGAGCCTCATCGCGGCCGCCAGCTCCAGCGCGCACGCCCTGGTCAATGACTCACTCACACAGAGCTGCCCCGTCTCAGGTATGGATGGCACCGTGGGAGCCTGCACCCCCACCTCCTCCTACGTCACCTCCTCCATCATGGAGAAGATCTCAGCCAGCAAGGGCCTCATCTCGCCCATGATGGCCCGCCTGGCTGCTGCCGCCCTCAGGCCTGGAGGCCACCCTGACGCAGGTGAGGAATAGTCACGGCACGGCACAGCCTCACCAGTCAGCAAACACACACACACACACATACACACACACACACGCAGACACGCACACACACACACACACACACACTCACAATCAGCCAGAGTTCTCCACATCCGCATCACCAGCCTCACACTGGGTGTTTCCTCACGTCACAGTGGAAGAGCACTCATTCATTCATCCAAATGAGAGAGAGAGAGAGAGAGAGAGGAAGAAAGAGATAGAGACAGAGAGAGAGAGAGAGAGATAGCAGCTGTATGCAAAATCACAAACGCTCCAGCAAATCGACCTGATAGAGTAGAACAAAGGAGCCGATGTGTGCCGGACTTTCACTTCACAGAGTGAGACCACAGCCACATCCTGCCCCATATTCCCCTACACCTCCCTCATTCCTCTCCACTCTGTTGCCCTCACAAAGTATACGCACTGGGCATCAGGGCTATCATGTCAAAGGAGGCAACTACATTGACAACACAGTGCTTTCTGAGGCCAGGGTAAGCAAAAGTGTGGTCAGTTCATTTATTTGATAGACAAAATCCACTTGTTTAAAAAGCAGTGTTAATAAAGACATTTAATAGCATTTAGGACTTGTTTCCCCATCAGTAGCCTCTTATCTGGTGTTCAAGGCTTCCTTATGGCACAAAATGGTGGCAGAATAAAGTTACGGTCAGGAATTTGAAACTATACTTATATGTGTTTTATTGGTGACTTTAAACCGGCGAGTATAAAGGCATGAGTGAGAGTGTTTTAGCTGGTGTGTGTGTGTGTAGGGGGGGTGGCTGGTAATGAGATCTTCTTGGGTGTGTGTCGGGGGGAGGGGGGGGTGGGGTTAGTCGGCAGCAGGTGGGCTGCAGATTGAGCGGGGATAAGCAGGAGAGTCTGCAGTGGGGTAAAGTGAGGGGGGATTAGGGCCCCGCTGGTATTTTTGGAGAAGGACAGGCCCTGGGAGAGCAGGGCAGCTGCTGAGGGAGGGAGGCGCAGGGCCCCAAGCCGCAGCCCGCTCCAGCAGGTAGAGAGGCCTGGAGAGAGAGAGCCGGGGCTGGGGGAGATGGCAGGGAAGAGGCCGGGGTGGGGGTGGGGACGGGTGTAGCCGCCTGGCGGGTGGGGAAGCAGGCCTGGTGGGAGGTGGTGAAGGTGGATAGTGGGGAGGTGCAGTGAGAGGGAGCGCAGATGGTGCCACTTCCCCTCAGTCGCACTGATCCAGCAGAGGGGGAGCGCAGCGTTCCGTCCCGGCTCCTCTCACAGCCCCTCCCGCTGCCACGCCTCATGTTTAATTTAGCGGCCTCTGAGAACCGACCCGCCTCTTCCCCCCCACCTTCTCACACACACACACACACACACACACACACCCCTAACACTCAAAACAAACATTCACACGTAGTAAGTAAAAAACCGTCATGCAGCCATTTCTTGTTTGTCGAGAAAAAAACAGTGTGAACCTATTAGTGTGAATTTAAAGACAGGAAGTGGTTAGCGCATGCAAGGGCAGGGTGCACCAAGACTTCTGTGGGCTAGTTTCAAAGCTCAGGAGAACTCAGCGTAGAGCTTACAGGACTCAAACCTCGTATTTTTCTAAGTAAGGGGCGAGCGAGCGCGATAATCATCTGGAACTGAAACTATTCCGCAAGATCGGCTCCGTCATGCGAGGAGGCTGATTGATGCCGCAGTGCATTGAGGTGTCTTTTTTTTCCTACTCTTTATTTAATATTAACTGTTTTATCAGTTTCACACCAATTTCCCCTGGAGTGTTTTTTAAAGATTCCAGCTTCTGAAGGGTTGACTAATTGGCGCCACAGTACAAATGATCTTTCACAAGCGTTGCAACTTAGCGGGAGTAATTACACGCTACACTGTTACTCTTGGATAATTTCCAGAAAACGTTGCTTTGAGATCAAACCGCTCCCCCCCCCCCCCCCCCCTCCCCCTTTTCTCTCCCTCTCCTTTTTTTAATCCCCACGTTTTTTACTTCTTTATTTATTTCATTTCTCCTCCAGCTGTAAGATCGCCAAAGTAGGACTGTGCGGAGGCAGATTGTTAGGCCTGATAAATGTTTTAATGACTTTCCCTCTACCGCGGGGCCGCCGTCCTCACCTGCGTCTGCCCTCCGAGCCGTGAGTTGGAGTTGAGAGGCGAGGCCAAGGGAGAGGGCTTGTGGGCTCGTGATCAATTTGATCCCAACAGTCACGCCGCTGGGGCCCGGCCCTGCTGGGGATCGGGTGACGCGCACGCAGGCGATCTTACCCTGATAATTGGCAGTTCTCTCTGCTTCCATAAGGCTCTCCTCAAAAGGAAGGGTGGATGGGTGTCCGCTGATGTTTTCCCTTTTCTCTCTCTCTCTCTCGCATGCATTCTTCTTCTTCTTCTTCTTCCTCTTTCTTCAGCTGGTGCTGGGGTGGGAAAGAGAGGGTAGGAGGGTGAAGAGGAGAGGAGTGGAGAGGGGAAGGGAGGGGAGGGGTTGAGAGTGAATCATTAATCAGATGAGGATTACACACCAGACACACAATGGGACTAGCAGCCAGTCTGACACCGACAAAACCCCTCCGCCATTGTCAGGCCAATTTCAGCCCCGAGCTGTGACACCCCGGACACGTCCCCTTTGAGCCCAGATAAACACACACACACATACACATACACACATTCAAAGCCTCTAGACGTGAGGCTTAGAGTCGACCAGCCAGCCAGCCTTCACCTCCAGCAGCATGTGTGTGTGTGTGTGTTTGTGTGTGTGTGTGTGTGTGTGTGTGTGTGTGTGTGCGTGCAATCGCAAGCAGAAAAGGCTCCTTCCACACAGCCCCTGCAGGAGAAAGGCAGTGGCCCTCGGAGCCACAGGGGCCAAGGCCAGAGGAACTCTGTGGTGTCCTTGCCTGTCACTGCTCCTCAGCATATCACCCCCCCCACACACACACACACACACACACACACACATCCCGCACATCCCACAAACAACACAGCCCCCCTATGAAACCAATCACTGCTGATGCACTCAGCACTCTCACTAAGAGGTTATGCCAGGGACGCCCGTCCACATTCTTCCCCTTTCTTTTTTTAATAAAACACCACTTACTGTCTACCAAAAGCCCTGGCTTTCTCAGCGTAGCCTGAGGACAAATTAATATTTCAATCACTTGGGGATTGTGGAGAAAGCCAGGGAACACATTCCTGTCAGCATTTTTACCCCCTTCTTTATCTTTTCACTCCTCCCTCCCTCAACACGCCCCCCCCACCCCCCCCCCAACACACACACACACACACACACACACACACACACACACACACACACACACACACACACACACACACACACACACACACACACACACACACACGAACACACACACTGAAATACACACACACTCTCCTGTCCTCACTCACCACATCCACTGAATACCTATTTGGAAAAATCCGATCGAGAGGTCACGCTATTTGAACTGATCTGATTGGCTGTCACCTCCAATCTGACCGACACTGCAGACGCTCCTCTTGGGCATGCTCAATGGCATTGGCCACTGTGCGTTGTCAGGCCAACAAGGACGTGGCGGGTGATGGGAAGGAGGATGGATGGGGCAGGGGGGTGGTGTGTGTGTGTGTGTGTGTGTGTGTGTGTGTGTGTGTGTGTGTGTGTGTGTGTGTGTGTGTGTGTGTGTGTGTGTGTGTGTGTGTGTGTGTGTGTGTATGGGGGTGGGGGCGGCCAGTATGAAGCTGCCACTTTCTCTCAGCATTAGCATCCTCTGTAATGACCGCTTAAGAGGCAGGCCGGCAAATGAGTTGTGACAAGTGCCGCTGCAAAAGGAGTCTTTTTCCCCCATTCCACCCGCCTCTCAATCACCATTTAAAAGCCCTGACGGCCTGACATAACTCGGCCATAATTATCACTCTGAGTATTCCTTCGGCCAGGACAGAAGTCAGATTGGATCTCGTCACGGCGTAATAATGCTGACCAACAATAACTTTGTTGTCTCTGCCCTCTCTCCTCCCTCCCTCCCTCTGTTCCCTCTCTCTCTCTTCTCTCTGTCTCCTCAGGGAATGGGCTGCCTGCCTTAGCCAACCAGTTCAATCTGGTTCAAGTGAAGCAGGAGCCGATGGACGGGCCCTCAGGAGCCTCCCATGACTCTGTGCAGGAGCACAGCCTGGACCTGAGCAAGAAAGACCACCACAGGTATGGCCCGTGGCCTGGTGTGTGTGTGTGTGTGAGTGATGGGGTGTCCGGGCCAGAAAGATCAATGCCCTGTGCCACTGCTGAGAGCCCTAATGATGGGCCCTGTGTGTCAGCCGGCTGTGCCTCAGCCTGATTTACGGGTGGAATAATGCCGTGTTGTGTTAATTAGCGTGAGTGCTCTTGTTAAAAACCCTCCCCTGCACTAGGTCGGGTGTGCAACCACGGTCAAGGTGGCAGGGATCTGAACTGTTTGATCAGTACCCCCCAAAATGTAAAATGTCACAGAATAATGAAAATAAATGAAAAAATAGGCACAATATATTTTGTTCTGTAGGTGCCTAAACAGCATTTGCATATACTGTGTATTTGGTTGTTTGTTTTAATCAGTATCCACCCTTTATATGCATACGGCCCTTCTAGTTCTATAACTGATTTTCAGCAAGCAGTCACTCCTGTTTTCATGTCTTGTATATTCACACACTCTGTGATAAATAATAATATTTACTATTCCCATGCAAATCTTGACTAAACATTGTTCATTTTCCTTGTTCCAGTAATGAATCAAATGGACACCCAGCACCGGCAAATACATCTCTTTTATCCTCACTTATGAATAAGGTAAGATCCATCCATCAAAATGCTTTTCATCCCCAGACAAATTAGCACGCCGTGTTGTGGGATGTGTTTTTTTTTTATATAATGTTTCGACCACTAATAAGATGAGTTTGTATCATTTAAATTTTCCAGCCATTTTTCACCCGCTGTAATTTTGGCCCGCTGCTCACAAATTAATATAATGAACCAGGAGCTGCACGCCATGCCAGATATATAGAGATGTTTGTTTTTTGATGAGCTGTTTTGAACTCAGCAGGCATTTTTTTTCCTCCCTCCCTTCTTCTTCCCCTTTCTTTCGCCCGTTTGCTCTGTCTTTATTTATGGAGTTTGTAAATTATTTGATTAAAAAGTCAGGTGGGAGGAGGGAAAGAGCAACCGTCACCCTCATTTTTTACCACGAGTAAACGTTACTGGACGGATATTTAAATGTTGTGTGTTTTGGTGCAGATTAAAATGGACATTGTTTTAATCATACATCTCCCCCCCCCCGCCCCAACCCTCTATGACTAATACAAATGTGTGGTGCTGCCTTCCATTACCTTGATGATTTAAGGACGTCTCAGAATTCATTTTTCTTCCGGGCGCCTCACTTAGACTCCTAAAGCCCTTTCTCTCCCCCTCTGCTCCTGTTGGATACACAGTCAGGAAGCACAAAACAGCTCCAGCGCTTAGCTTTGACAGTGTTCTGGCTTGTGGCATTATGCATCTCACTCAGGCTGTGTCAGTCTATTTGAGGGGAACAACCACATCACAAGAAAAGAAAAGCCAGCGCAAGGGGCACATAAAGGACACTTGACGTGTGTGTGTCTGGCTTCAGCCCAGGGGGCTCATAGGCTGTAAACTCAGCGGGCCTGTGTTTAGCTAAAGCGTCTACTCTGTGACGACAGTAGCAGTGGCAACACGACAGTGCTAGCGGTAACCGTTGCCTCCTGTTCCCGACACTCTGCAGATGACGCAGGTCAACCCAGGCTTCTTCCACGCCTTGAACCTGAAGACAGAGCTGGAGAACAGCCATGGGACGGACACCTCGGAGGCAGCCCAGTACCTGAGCCGCGTGATGGGCAGGCCCATGCAAGAGAAGCCTGTGGAGCTGTGGAGGACCTACCTGCGCAGGTACAGCAGAGCAGAGTGGTCAAGCTATAAGGCTTCACAAGCATGGGAGAAAACAAGACATGTCTTGCTAGAGTCATACATGGTGCAGAGCAAACCAGTAAAACACTGCCTAACAATGCATTTAGCCAGCAAGGATGTATATAACCTTAGGTGTTAAAACCACATTGTAACCACATTGTTCTGTTTTCGCTTGAATCCTCTCTCATATCCTTCAGGTTTGACACTGATGATTACTGTGAGACCCAGTGCGACTTCTTACACAAAGTTCACTTCCACTGCCTGGTGGAAGACTGTGGCGCTCTCTTTAGCACAGTGGATGGAGCCGTCAAGCATGCTAAGTAAGTACCCACCCCTCCATTGTGTTTAGAATCATTTCAACATTTCTAGCTATAATATAACTGTAACTGTAAGATGTAATTTGACTAAAACTTAATTTTAGCATTGTTGACATATGAACACAAAATTTAGGATCATATCTAAGGGAACATTGTGTCCATTTCTTCCTTCAGCTTTCACTTCAGAGCCAACCTGAAGGTAAAGTCCGAGTCCCCTTACAGCAACGGGAAGGAGGCCACTGAAGGGCCTCAGTGTCAGCTGGCCACCTCCATCTCCATGGCCAACACTCCTCCCATGGATGTCTCGAGCATGGCCACCTCTGGCGGGTACAGCGCCACCACGCCCACCCTCCTGGCCTGGAAGCACCTGACGGGCTCCATCCCCCAGCTGCCCGCCTCTATGCCCAGCCTGCACGCCTCCTCGCCTCTGGCCACCACCTCACTGGAGAACGCCAAGCCTCAGGTCAAGCCTGGATTCCTGCAGTTCCAGGACAAGTGAGTCACTACATCCAGATCCATATGAATCACTGTGCAGTGATGACTTTTCTGAAAAACGCAAACCATTCTCGTCCACTGAATGTGCTCCCCTCATTCCAGTGACCCTTGCCTCGCTACGGACTGCAAGTACTCCAACAAGTTCCACTTCCACTGTCTGTTCGGGAACTGCAAGTATGTGTGCAAGACCTCTGGGAAGGCAGAATCCCACTGCTTGGACCACATCAACCCCAACAACAACCTGATCAATGTGCGAGACCAGTTCTCCTACTACTCGCTGCAGTGTCTGTGTCCAAACCAGGTGGGTTTAGGAGTTATGGCTTACGTTTGAATCTTCCAACGAGGCAAGTTATACTTACAGTATAGACCAGGTGCCCTGAAATCATATATAAAAGACAATTTAAAATGTCGGTTATTTTGAAACAAATACAATTACCAGGCCCAAAAGTGGAAGGTAGTTATATAGTTTTAGCAGTTTAGCAGTTTTAGCAGTCAGGCTAGAAGGGGGGGGGGGGGACAAAAAAACATCTAATCTCCACCCCCTTTGCTCCGTGGCCTCATTTGCAGATAAATGTTTTAAATTAGTTCATCTACCGCATGCATCTCCCAGGATTCTCTCCTAAACATCCCCCGCCTCCCCTTGCCGCTCTTGAGACGAGCTCATCCTGTTTGCACCACTCCGGTGAGACTCTCTGCGTCTCAGCTAACAGATGGCGGTTTAGAGGCAGGTTACAAAGCTAGGAAGGAGCTACGCTCACACACACACACACACACGCACACACACGCACGCACACACGCACACACGCACAGAGATGCCTAGCTAGAAATGAGTTGAGAGAAAGTAACGTTCAACTCTGTGCTTGAATGACTGCACTCACTGAAAGTGTCGTATCGCAATGTCTTCGTGTTAATGTGCTCTGCAAATAAAACCGAAAAAGTGAGGTAGTCATTAGTAGGCCAGTGGTAATTTAACCTACTTTCACCCAAAGCTGTGCATTGAAGTGCTAAAATGTACCACAATGCAATGCATTCCTCTCAAAAAAAAACATTTCCCCCATTGGTTCATTTCTGAGGTTAGAAAACAGACGTATTTACTGTTCTACATGCCTTAGCTGAGTGAGGTACACCCCAGTGGCCTGTTATTGTTAGAGTCCTCATCCTCACTCATTTTGGCCTCTCTTTCTCTCTCCACAGCATTGCGAGTTCCGCATGAGGGGCCACTACCACTGTCTGCGTCCCGGCTGCTACTTTGTCACCAACATCACCACCAAGCTTCCCTGGCACGTCAAGAAGCACGAGAAGGCTGAGCGGCGGGCAGCCAACGGCTTTAAGTACTTTACCAAGAGAGAGGAGTGCGGCAGGCTAGGTGAGAACTACACCTCCCATAATGCACTATTCCCCACATTCACTTTGCTGTCTGATTGAAGTAGCCAGTCCAAACTCAGTAACTCTTGCCGCACACCTCTTGTGCGCAACAAACTGACCCCACACTGGAAAAGCTCAGAGGGGCATGAAATCAGCCGCGTTCTCGTCGTTCCTTCCGACGTGGGAGGCGGAGCGAGAGATGAGCCAGACGAGCTGTGAAACTGGGGGAGGGATGTAAAGCGAGCCGTCGCCGCGAACGAAGGAATGAACGAATGAACGAACGCACTCTTTCCACACGCTCCAACTGCCCTGTGAAGCGCTCGCACCCCCCCACACTGAGATGTTAATTGTCACACCCTCACAGATCAACGCACACGCCGCTAAAAGAAAAACACACCGCACACACACACACATACACACACATACACACACATACATCCACATGCACTTAGCATCTTTTTGCCAACTTTTTTTGGGGTCCCATGTATCCCATTAGTTGCTGACATCTGTTGGCTGGCATCACACCCTTTTAGTATTTAACACCGAAAGTGACACAATCACATCAAACAATGACAGCATTATTCCAGGTTTCCACTGATTACTGTTTGCGTGGCGCGTGGTGTGGTGGCCTCCGACTTTTAATTGTCAGGGAAGCTCCATTGCATTTCCTGTAAATGAAGTGGGGGGGGGGGGGGGGGACTGGGCCCGGCTTTTTTGTCATACATTAATACTTCTATATTTATAGTAGGCAATCAAACCAAAGTTGTTTTCTTGGGTATATTTAACCTGTCAGGAATGAGCAATTACACATGTTTGTTAATTACCCAGTCTGTCTGGCACTGTCTGTTTGTGTGCCTGCTCTTTCCCCATTCTCCATCAGCGTCACCACCCGCATCTCACTGTGGCAAATTAAAGGCTTTTTCTTTTCTTTCTTTTTTCATCCACTAGTTTTTTTATTATAAAGTATATAGATATAGATAAACTTCCTTGGAATCTGGGAATAAACTACGACCACAAGTGCAGAATTGGTCTCAACGGTGTCTCTGCACTGGGAAGCTTTGCACACTGCTGCCAGTGGTGTCGTTTGGGCACGCTCAAAAGAGTGAGAGAGAGCGAGAGAGAGAGAGGGGAGGGAGGAGGGTATATTACAAAAGCAAGCACTCGAGTCATAAAGAATTGATGGTTCAGCTGGACTCCGACAGCGGTATCCATGGCAGCCACATTAAACAGAGCCCTGGTGATGATGTTACCTAGATCCGGTCTCTCGCACACAGGGCCCCTGATATTTCAGCAGTTACTGCTATTTGCCCAAGTTTGCATGCTGTCAAGTGCACCGACAGTGTGTACAAAAGCAATTTAATGACAACAACCATCATGCAGCGCCACGGCTGCCATGGTAACTGACAAGCCAGCACCTGCCCCACATGTTACTCTTTCGGTTATTTTTAGTGTGCATTATTCATAATAAAATTATTACCAGCTTCCTACGATATTTGATTAGCCTCCACAAAAGCCGGCATTTAATTTGAAAACATATAGCAATTAAAATCTGTACAGCCTCCGCATTAAAAAAGGAGACGTGGAAGAACAAAAAAGAACAGACGACAATAGATGGCTTTTGAAAAATGAATTTAATATACGAATAATTGTATGTTTACTTTGGTTTGCCTGGTTGTGCATTATTGCCTGGCTGAATGCGAGAATTTATTTATGTAAATTCCAAATTGAATAAAAGATGTCATTGTAATAAAAGAGCACCACAGGTCTAATCTTCAAAAAGTCTTCACTTGCTCAGTGTGACACCGGACTCATCCATATTCCTCCTACGACCTGGTTCAAAAACCAAGCCAGCCTCGCCAGTGAGCCCAGCGCTTATTGTTCTCCGACTACATTTTTGTTCACATCAAACGCTGTGCAGTAGGGAACGCATGATAAACGATGTCCTCTTTTGAAGAAGAGCATCTCTGACTGTCTGTGGTTGTTTGTGTGTGTGTGTGTGTGTGTGCAGGCTGCAAGTATAACCAGGTGAACAGCCATTTCCACTGCATCCGCGACGGCTGCCAGTTCTCCTTCCTGCTCAAGCACCAGATGACCTCGCACGCCCGTAAGCACATGAGGAGGATGCTGGGAAAGAACTTCGACCGGGTTCCGTCCCAGGTGAGACACCAACGCAGCCATATTTACGGGCTCTTAACATACGGCTTGCCCGGATAAAGAAGTGATTAAACATTCAATCGTCATAGAGACAACTGCTCTCCTATTTTGCCAGATAAGGTGTTTTATAATCCAACCGTGTAAGCCTCAAAGTGACTCGGTCAGCAGAGCCTCGAGCTCAACCTGTAGCCTCTGTGCCCTCTGATTACGTCTAAGTGTGCGTGACGACACTTGGCTGAAGGCCTCTCTCTGACATCTCCCCCTCCAACCACCACCCCCACATAGATGATGCCCCGGTCCCATCGTCCAGAGGATATGCAGCATATGGCCAACATGGCAATGGGCGGCCAGTCAGGCCTGAGCTCCAGCTACTCCATGATGGAGGATGGCGACGACTACATGGACTACATGGGCGGAGGCAGCCCACTGGGCCTCTCCTCCGAGTCGTCCAATCAGGACCGCAGCTGCTCCAGCACCCCCGTCAACGAGAGCTCGCCAGCAGGTAGGTCCCCACACACAGAGCCAACATGGCCGCGAGTCGGCTTGCAGACAGATGCCGTGACTCAAGCGCTTTGCTTTGAGACTAGCCCAAAACAAGAGACTTCCTCCATGAAGCGAACTCCTAAAGATTGACGCCCTCAGCATAATTAACATAGCGCACAAGCACCGAAACCTTTCTTCAGAGCCCGTGATAAAGATGCAACATGACAGGCTGTCTAAATATACTTGTCATGTTGTTTAGTGGACTAACGTATACCCTCTTACCGGGCTTCTTGAGTGTACACACACACTATTGTAAGAAAAGCAGCATCGGGTTTCCTCGGCCATTCCATTATGGATAAACACTCAGGAGTATTTGCTGACCTTCAGTCTTAGATCGGTTAGATATTCTTAAGTCACTATTGTGTTACACTGGTCTCCACTCATGCTAAGTGTTTAGGGCGAAGATGCGTCTTTGCGTTAGTTACCCCCCCTCTCCACTTCGCATTCATTCCCTTGTAGTCGAGAGTCTCATAAAAGTAACCACTTGTCCATGAAACATCAGACCCGCCAAATGTTTTCCACAGTAATGGCATTTATGAAATTATGGGGCAGTAAATTTATTATACGGTTCCCTCCACCTCCTCTCACACATTAATGTCATCCCCTTGGCAACTTCAGAGAGGAGGCTGAGCAGGCTGACAATGAGCGCAAAAAAAAAACAGATCTTATGCATTTCTTTCTCTCTCTCTTTGTGTGTCTTCTCTTTCATTGTTTTCCTCTGGTAAATGCAGATTGATGTGGTTAAACTCAGGGCTTTGATTCTTTGATTCTACTTTATGAAAAAAGGAAATTCTAGTGAGCTAGTCTTCTTTCACTGAATGATTTTTTTCTACACTGTCATCGTTTTGTTTCAAAATGTTGTTCTTCCATTCTCACCATTGTTGCTTTTGGCTGTTGCTTGGGTTTTGTTGTCATCTGGCTCGCTTTATTTCATTATTTTATCTTTCCCTCCCCTTTTTTACCTCCCATTCCTGTGTGTGTGTGTGTGTGTGTGTGTGTGTGTGTGTGTGTGTGTGTGTGTGTACACTGTGCACCTGTCTGTCTTGTGTCCCCTCCTCCTACTCCTCCACCACCTGGACAACCGGTCTCCTGTAGGACCAGGCTGCCAGGCTCCTGCTTCCACTGCCCCAGCCGACACTTCCGCTCCCCCACACACCCCTCAGCCACCTCCTCTTCCTCTTCCACCGCCACCTCCTCCACTGCCCTCTCAGGCTTCTCAAGCCCCACTCCAGTCTCCAACGCTCTCATCCTTCCCTCCGGCCCTCCTGCGGCCGCCCCTCCCCTCCCTTCCATACCTCCTGTCTCCATCCTGTCTGTCCTACTCTCTGCTCAGCGCCTCTCTTGGAGCCACACGGAGTGTTGTCATGCCAACCAACACACCAGCTTTCAGCCCCATCATTGCCACTCCGTCTCCGGTTAAAAATGACGTCCCTATAGTGCAGGATGCTGCAGGTACTTATGCCGTCAAACTGACCCAAACACCGCAGCAGCCACTGTCAGATGTAGACTTTTCACTCCAGCCATGTTGACGTTTAGCGTAGTGGCAGTGCTTCCCTGAGTCATTATACTTCTCATCTTTATAACAACAACAGTATGTTTTATTTGAAGTAACACATGAGCTGTCACATTCATAAACACTTTCATTTCTGGTGTAGGATCTTTTTGTAAGGGGGCTCCTAGACGTCTGCACGTGCAGGCAATTTGTCTGTTTGTTTAGCTCGTATTTTCCTTTCCTTTCCAGGCGAGGTGACACCTTACCTTCCATTAAGCAAATGCCATTAGACCCAGTTAGTAATGGAAGGTAGTTACAGCACTGCAGTGATGAGGCAGTATATTACACACCTGCCATCAGGTCCCGGGCCCTTGGGTTAGCCTCCATTAGCCGCCTGCTTTAAGAGGGGCCCCTATTTTAATCATGCTAAAGTTTTATCGAGGCCTCGGATTCTCGCCGGGCCAGAACAAGGATCACATCATTAGCACTGACCTCAGGCTGTTCACTGAAGCGCACCCTTCCCATAAAGCACTGGGGTTTAGAGGTGCGTCAGGTTCCAGGGCTACTCCTGCCTCTGTTGTGTAAGCTGTAGACACCCGTTAAAATGTCAAGCTCTTATTATCATTATTATTACCAGTGACTAATATTCACTGAAGGTTTTGCTCCTGTGTCACTGTGGTATAAAAAAATGTTAAAAGGCTTTTACGTCACAAACAGACCTAAGAAAGAGTCTGGATTAACCAGATTAATACGTGTGAGTAAGGCTATGCCTTACAGATCTAATTTGGGTGTTTCTGTTCAGTTACTTGTAGTCTGCTTGGGTTGACTGACTGTTGGGTCATTATGTCTCTCTCTCCTTCTCACACCATCTCCAGGCAACACCATCTCCATCCCCACAGCGCAAGGCGCCAAGAAGCGCTTCTGGATCATCGAGGACATGTCGCCCTTTGGCAAGCGGCGCAAGACGGCCTCCTCGCGGAAGATGCTGGACGAGGGCATGATGCTGGAGGGCTTCCGCCGCTACGACCTGTACGAGGACTGCAAGGACTCCGGCTGCCAGTTCTCGCTGAAGGTCACGCACTACCACTGCACGCGTGAGAACTGCGGCTACAAGTTCTGCGGCCGCACGCACATGTACAAGCACGCGCAGCACCACGACCGCGTGGACAACCTGGTGCTGGACGACTTCAAGCGCTTCAAGTCGTCGCTCAGCTGCAACTTCCCCGACTGCCAGTTCTCCGGCAACAGCACGCACTTCCACTGCCTGCGCTGCGGCTTCCGCTGCACCGACAGCACCAAGGTGACCGCGCACCGCAAGCACCACGGCAAGCAGGACGTGATCACCGCCGCCGGCTTTTGCCAGTTCAGCTCCAGCGCTGACTGCGAGGTGGCCGACTGCAAGTACAAGCTTAAGTGCTCACACTTCCACTGCACCTACCCCGAGTGCAAGCACACCGTGGTGGGCATGTCGCAGATGGACTCCCACAAGCGCAAGCACGAGAAGCAGGAGCGAGGAGAGCTGCCCACCGCCTCGCCCAACCAGGAGGTCAGCCACCACGTTGGGGCTGCAGGTGGGGGAATGGGAGGGCTGGCGATGCCCCCGGTGCCCGTCAGCATGCACTCTGCATCTTCAGGAATGCAGGGGATTGCTCATGGCCCATCAGGCCCCATGTACCTCCCCTCAGCTGGGGCGGCCAGCGAGTACGAGCACCACCCCGGCTCCGGCATCAGCCTGGACGGCTCGCTCAACCTGGGCACAGACGCCAGCAGCTCGCTCTTCTTCCTGAAAAACGCCGCCGGCCTGGGTCTCAACGACTCGCTGGACCTGAGCAAGAAGATGAGCCACCATGAGATTCTGGGCATGGCCCCTGGATCCAGTGCGGTGGCGGCAGCTGGCACCGGGCCAATGGGCCTCGCAGCCACGGCACAGGGCCAAGACGACACCTCCGGCATGTCCGGTGAGGCCGAGGACGACCTGTCTCCAGAGGAAGAGCCCATGGCCGAGGAAGAGGAGGAGGAGGAAGATGAGGAGGAACGGGAAGACGAACTGAACACTGACTCCTACGAAGACTCCATGCCTGGCCACGATGGCGGGAAGGACAACGGCGAGAGTTTTGAGGTTTCCACCAATCACGCTGAAAGTTCGCAGCAGGACAAGGATGAGCCATGAGACCCCCCGTACTGGGGAAGAGCCGCCTCGACAACTAACTATGAACAAACGAGAAACGCAAATGAAAGTGGCCTCATTTATCATGGTTAGCAACATTGCAGATGACAACAAAACAACTACATAAAAAACGTGAAGGCCTAAAAATGATTTATTATGATGTTTACAAGATGACCAATATTATTAATTTAATTATGCATTAAAAAATGAACACAGAAACAGACAGATGAGGCCCTCTTTTACACATGGCTGGCAGTGTAAACCGTTTCCTACACATCAGTCTTTTTTCGTGTGCGTGCATGTTTGACTAATTTATTTCTTTTTTTTGTTTTGTTTGTTTTGTTTTTTACTTTTTTTGTGTGTGGAAAAAATTAGGAAAAAGAAAACTAACAAAAACAAAATCTATCTATCTATATAAATATATATATCTATATACTGTAGTTGTGTGTGGACATTGATATACAATTTTTTGTGAAGCAGTCATCACATGAACTGCAGGACCCTTATACCTAATAAAAAAGGGAAATAACTCAGTACAGAAGTACAAAATACCGTTTACTGACGGAAAATTAATTCAAGAGAATGTGCTCAAAAGAACTGATTTCAACTATTGTTGTTGTTATTCTAAAATGACTCTTATTTATCAGTGAAGTTGCAGGGGCCTGCATGTGCGCTTTTGGCTCGTACATCTCTCCATTGATCCTTTTTGCAGGGGGACATTTGTTGTGTGTTTTTGTTTCTTTGTTTGATCCTGGTTCATTTACTCACACGCTCATAATGGTCAGTTGTTATACTGTAGGTTCCATTCCATGTGGACAGTTGACTCCCCGGTCACCTTCAGTCCAAACAGAGACCAGTAACTGCGGCCAGGGAGCTATGACCTCAAAGCCCAGATGGCGGTGTATAAAGCTTTCCAGCACATTATATTATGGTTGTACACACGAAAAAAAAAGACGGACACCAAAAGCTAATTTTTCAACATTCAGATATTAGTTTATTTGTTCATTCAGATTGTTATTGTTTTTTTTTTTTTGTTTGTTTCAATTTTGTTTGTGTGTTTTTTAAAGATACTTTTTCTTGTGTTAAGGACCCTGTTGGCATTGCATATGGTTAGTGCACTTTTATAGATGAGAAAAGCTAAAACAAAACGCATATTCAGACAGATGTTTTGTTACCATTTGCATTATTTGCTTTATTTTAAATGTTTTGTTTTCTTTCTCTTTTTTTGGCGGCATTTTCCAGTTGCACATGCATGACCAGTTGATGCTGCAATTTTATCTTGCTGATTTGATGGGTGTGCGGCGATGGGGTGAGCTAGCAGGGGTGGAGTGTGAGGGAGAGAGAGAGAGAACACGTTGGTGCTACCTGCCCAGTCACTATAAACAGGGGGTTACTGGAGGCCTTGTGGTTTTCAGGATCCTTGTGGACTCAAGTAGCCATCCGCATGAAGGACCTGTGAGGTCTGAATGTAGAGGAATATAAGACAAGAGAGGGTAGGAGAAAAAAAAACGTAGACGGTGTTGTTTCTTTTCTTGTTCCTTTTTTAAAAATGAGATTTTGTAGCACGAGAGGAAAACAAATGAAACAAACTGGAGGACATGGCTTCCTTTTTTCAGAAGCCTCATGTGATTACTTACAAGTGGACGAGGCTTCGCCACAGGACTGTCTTCGTGCGGCCCCAACTGACTAACTTGTGGAGAGACAGCATGTCTCAAAAGACAAGCTAAAGGACACTCGCGCACGGGGGTTGGGAAAACATGTTTGAAATGTACAGACAGAAAACAATGTGTTGATGACAATTTTTGTTGTTTTCTCCTTACCATGGCTGTGGTTGAGCTCCAATTATAATGGTTTTATTTAATATTTATGTGACCTTGCAATGATAAAAAAAAAACAATTAGGGTGTTTTTTGCACTTTTTAGGTTCATTTTTACTTTATGAGAAAAGAAAAACGGCAAACATCTTTTAACAGGGAACTTTTTGCTTCATGATGTTGTTTTAGCTCACTTTGCGTTGATGCACAAATAGTTGTTAGTGTGACGAAGAACTCCTGTTCTGTGTTTTATTTAAAGAAAAAAAATAAGGACTGATTTTATTTGCTTCCGTGATTGGATGAACTCAATAAGGAAAAAGGCATGCCAGAACCTGGGTGCCCTAATGACTAACACTAATGAGAGCTGTGATTGAAATGAGTTCTAGACAGAGGAAATGATTACAGTGCTCAGATAGAACCAAATTACAACAAAAAAATATTTGCAGCCCAGCCTCAGTTTGAAATGAATGACTGTATAAGATGAAGAAAAAGGGACAAAATGAATAAAAAAAATTGTGGCAAGGAAATTATGATTAATTATTTCTTAAACATGGCTTTGAAAAGAACTATCAGAATAGAGGTAATTAAATGTGTAGATGATTATCTTCAAGATACTGTTTCGAGAGGGGGAAAGGTTGTATAGTATTTTCTTCTGTAAAAACTATATATGAACAAAATGCTCTTTGATGAAAAGCTTCCTTTAAAATAATAAAAAGGAGAAATAAAGAATAAAAAGTCAAAAATGGAAAAAAAAAGTACCAGTATAGTTTGCTTGTGTGTGTGAACTCTTTTTGTATCGATACTCCAAAAAAACAGCGGAGCCCTTGACCCTGTAGCACTGAAACACAGCAACGAGGCTCAGTTCACCCTCTACTGTCTTGATCATTTCCTCAGACCATTTTAATGTCACCTACACCATAGTGATATGGAATCACTACTGGGTGGTTCTGGTTGGTTTAACACCATCAACACCATTTGGTTTTATTTGTCATTGTTTTGTGTGTGTTCTTTTTTTTTTCAATTATATTTAATTGGATTATTTGTTGACATTTCTCTCTGGCATGAATCCTTTCTAGGCGTTATTTTCGCTCTGTCCTTGAGTGCAAGACGGAGCTTTTGTTTGTTTTGTTTTTCAGATTCAAACAAAAAACCTGTTGAAATGGCTATTTGGCTGGGAGATACGTTGTGCACTTGAATACAATTTATGTGTGTAAAATAGCAGGATTTGTAAAAAGTCAAAAAATAAAGAAAATCTAATTATTATAACCACCCATGTTCTCATGAATGTTAAGCCAATGTTTGCCATGGTATTAAAACAGGGCTGTTACACACAGTTCCTCTATATGAAAACAGAAGGGCCTAGAGTAGACGACGCTCCCTCTCTCCAGGCTTAACCAGGGGTCAGAGTAGGTAGAGCCAACCCCAGTCTCTGCTGCTGCTACTGGGTGACACTCACCAGGCCTTCCCCTGGGTGACAGAATGGAATGAGAGGGAGAGCAGTCCCCTCCAGACTCAAGTGGCACAGACAGGAACAACCGAGTTCTGCTGCTACTGTAGCTAAGAGCATGTGTTTAAGAGGACTACTGGTGCTAGTCTCCACACAGAAGCCCTGCTAGCTCTCCCAGTTTTCCCTATTCACTACAGTGACTAACTCATGACCTGGGTTTTCATTGTTGGGTTAAGCCTTTTGTGTGTGTTTTTGTGTATTCAGGGGCAATTAAAGTCTATTGAGGAACTGTGATATCTCTCAAGAGTATTGGCTAGGGTTACATTTTTTTTTTCTTCTCTCTTCCAATCTTTAGCCTTTTCATCCTTATCTATGGAGGTCAGGAGTGGAGATCATTTCTGGTGCAGGTTTAATCTGTTTATCTGGAGAGGGATGGCTGGATTCACTCCATGTACCCCCCCCCCCCCCCCCTTCAAGCCAGCCTATGAGAAACCACACAATGGCCAGAGTAGCCCTCTGCCTACAGCTGTTCATGTTCTCCCTCCTCCTCCGCTTCCTTCTGATGTTTTTTTAAAGAAAAAAAGAAAGGGGGGAAAAAAGACTGAAGGCATCACCATCTGTCTGCCAGCTGGCATCCTGTATGTAATCTCACCAAGGGAAAAAAGTAGAAGTAAATAAAAAATAAATAAAAACATGAAAATTATATTACACAAAAACCAGACGGACACGACCTCCAAATCTATCTTAGACTGCTGCTGAAAGCCCTGATCATTTGACCATTTTAATTAATGAGGAGGCAACAAAGACGACAAAAAGAAAATACACCACATTATCTGCACTCTATTAAGGCATGGCAGGTTTATTTATGTAGCCCATTCACATTGGTTATTCAAAGTGCTTTACAAATGAGCAGTAAAAATATTAAATAAAAAAAAAGGTAAAGTGCATTAAAACAGTAACAAGAAAACAAAAAAATGAAAAGGAAGAGTACATTAGATCAGACAATAAGCATCTGAGTCTAGTTTCGAAACTGGCTACAGTTGGAGCACCTTTGATGTCATCAGGAAGTTTGTTCCAGAGCTGAGCAGCATAGCAGCTAAAAGCTGCTTCACGATGTTGTATTCTGACAGTGGGTACTACCAACACATTTCTCTCCATTGATCTGAGAGGTCTAGCAGATGTGTACTGCTGGAACATAATTGAGAGGTATTTTGGTCGTGTCCTATTTAGTGATTTATAAACAAGCAGCAGTGCTTTCAAGTCAATTCTGTGACTTACTGTAAGTCAGTGTAAGTACTTCAGTATCAGAGTAATGTGATCAGTTCTTGTGTTTTTTGTAAAAACACTAGCAGTTGAATTTTAAACATGTTGGAGTTGTTTGATGACTTTTTAGGTAGTTCTGTGAAAAGACCATTGCTGAAAATGAAAGCATGAATCAGTTTTTCAAAATCATGGTTTGACAAAAGGCCTCTTCAAGTTTGACTATGTTTTTGAGATGGTAAAAAAGCTGATTTAGTTATTGCTTTGACATGGTTGTTAAAACTGAGATCGCAATCAAATAAGACACCAAGGTTTTTAAAGACCTTTTGCGTCAAGATGATCATAAAGTACCATAAAGTAATACAATTATTTCAGTTTTGTCCTTATTTAGGGGAAGGACATTTTGAAACCAGCTGTTAATTTGGTCAATACATTGACAAAGACATTCTAGGAGACCAAAGTCGTTAGGTGAGAGGGCTAGGCAAATTTGGAAGTCATTAGCATAGTTATGATAAGAAATCGTATTTTCTTTACTGATGACCTAGCGGAAGCATGTAAAGGTTTAATAATAATCGACCCCTGGGGTACACCAACAGGGGTCAAAGATTGGTGTTGATGTATAGTTTCCAATGGCTACAAAGAAGCTAATGTTATAAGGTATAATCTGAGCCACTTGAATATACAAACAAATGTTCCAAACAAATGTTCCAGGCTGTGAAGAAATATGTTATGATCAACTGTGTCAAAGGCTGCTCTAAGGTCAACTTACACTAGGACTGATGTTTTGCCTGAATCAGTCTTAACGCGTATGTCATTTAAAGTCTTAATGAGACCTGTTTCAGACAAATGAAGACAGCCTTTTATTATATGGAGTGTTTATATATCAGCATTTGAGACGTATATTGTTTTATATATTTCACAATGCCTACATAAAGGTTAAAACTTTCAGACAAAAAAAAGAGGGTAGTTTAACCATTCCTGTAATTTTGCACATGAATAAGACAGCGGTGACAGAACAGTGAAGACCTTGTGATTCCTTACTACACACTTGCTACACGCTGCCACAATGCACCTGTTCCTCCAACATGATGGATGCGTCCAGATGGATGAAGTGCAGTTTTAGCCAGTCTCTCTGTGTTTTATTTACTCGTTTCCCTGCATGACTTGATTTCCACTCAATAAAACATGATGGGGGGGGGGGTGGGGGTGTTGTTGGCAACTAGGCCACAAGCCAGTTTGTCGACCAGTTTCTCATTTCCTTTCTCGATCTCAGCCATTAAATGACTTCTCCAAAGTCTTTCGTTAACAAAGGGAGTTTGTTGCTTGCCGTTAAGACACGAGGCTCTGAGCTCCCTGGGCTGCGTGCGTGCGGTGTGGCGGTGGGGACGGGAGGGATCCGGCCCCGTCCTGACGTGTGCCAGGTTGACGTGCCAGGAACAGGTTGCGAGAGGGATGGCAGCAGTCAGCGCTGGGAGAAGGCGACAGGTGTGCGATGCATATGTTTGAGCCGCTGTAGTCACATGGCAGCTACATGGCAGACTAAGACACAAACAGACCAAGTGCTCGTTAATGGCATCTTATGTTGAGTCCACACTCAGTGGTGGGTTGGAGATGGGGGGGGGGCTTCTTTGAAAAGTGACAGCAGACATTCCACAAAGTTTACCCAATCAAAGGACTCCGTGCGGGAAGCATTAACAGTTCTTTGAGGGAACAGCGCAGGCTACCAAAATAGAGTTTGATATTACTTAAAAAGCTCAGTGGGATGCTTTCAAAAAAAAAAAAAAATGGTTTGCTTTTTTCCACCCCACACCGACTCCCTCTAATTCTTATCCATTTCCACTCACTTCTGTGCGGCATGTGGGTTCAGTTCAGGGAAGCCACGGTCACAGTACAAAATAGGACACCTCGATACTATTGGCTGCAGCTGTTGTCTGAATGAAAAATTAACTTCAAGGACCTCAAAGGAAAAAAAAGCACATCGGACTCCCATGCATCCAATTTAACATTAACAAGACTTTATTGGCTGTGTCACATTTAAGCACCACTACATGCTTGGTTTGTTGGGAAAATATTTATTCACTCTGACATACAATATCTTTAAATGTCAATTACTCTATATATGGGGAAATCTATCATTAAAATACACTGCTTGTCGAGAAAGTCATTGCTGTCTTGAAATAAATAAGTTTGTTTGTCCCACTTAACCTAAAAGTTTAAAATCTGCTCATGACACAGTGTCAAATGTATTTTCACGCGGATGTCATGATAGGAGCTAAAACAAATGTGAGCGAGTAACTCTTGAAGAATTTCACAGCATGCCCAACTAGTGACACAAGGACACCACCACTGCCTCATGAAACACATATAATAGAATTTTGAGAGAATGTTTTTGATTGTGGTGGCTGACACACTGGTTATTTCCATTTTTGGCATACAGTTCAGACACAAAGCCATATATATGGATATATTTAGAATAATTTGGTAACCCTTTTTCCAAAATAAATAAAGACCTTTTGTGGAAAGGAAAATCTGTAGATTATTTATATGAGCTTGTATTTAATTTGACTTTATTTATCTGTAGTATTTATGATGGTGGCAAGTGCTACCAAGAACTACTTCAAGCTTATGTTTAGACAGAAGAGTTTTAAAGGTGGCTGCTCTTGGAAGAGGAATTCTGAGGGATACTTAATGACTGCATAACATTTA
The DNA here is from genome assembly GCF_963457725.1 of Sprattus sprattus. Lineage (NCBI taxonomy): Eukaryota > Metazoa > Chordata > Actinopteri > Clupeiformes > Clupeidae > Sprattus > Sprattus sprattus. The sequence continues at coordinate 16,605,648 of NC_137914.1, forward strand.
TTTGTTCAGAGCTGGGTGGTGAGTTAGTCAACAAAGCCCAGACATAATTAAAGTTTGGTTTCATACATTTAATTAACAAGTTAGCAGTCATTAATAAACATTATACAATTCTCCATTGCATTTACTATATTGTTTGTCTTTATGGAATTGTACCTGTTAAGAATGTTATTATATCAGCTCTGTCTCTCAAACACACACACACACACACACACACACACACACACACTGAGGGTCATCTATGACGTCAATCATTCGATAGCACCACTTAACAAGTTACGTGTTACTTTCAGATATACTTCTAGGTTTTAATATTTCTTGATAAATGAGCAACTCCAAAAACAATTAGCTTTATTTGCTCCAGCACGCATCAAGTTTACCTCCTTTTATAAATTAGCCAACCACAGGCTTGGACAAGACCTTCCGGAACAAATACAAACAAGATGCGAGTGGCAACAAGCACTGAGCGCATAAAACTGTTAATCTGCTCTGGCCCACATCCAAGGGCCCATTACAATTCCAGCAGTTTGTTTAAAAACCCAACGAGTAGTCTCGGGAGCGTGAGAGAGAGAGCCAGAGAGAGCGATGGTAGGGAAGAGAAGATTTCAGCACTTTACAGCCCACTCCAGAAGAGGAGCGCTGGGAGCGACGAGCACAGCGCTCTGGGGCTCCAGAGAGGAGAGGGGAGCCAGAGCAGGGCTGACTGCGCAGGCTCGTGTACAGCACACTCAAGCGAGGCCCATTTCTCTGGCATCAGAGGGGATTCTTAAGTGCGAGGCTGTAAATTTGGGTAATTTGACATGATTCATGGGGGCTTGGGGGTGGGGTTGGATCATTGTTGAGTGAGGGGAAGCCAGGCAGATTTGCAGAGAATAAACTAAAATGGCGCGGCATGCTCTAAGGCAGGGTGATGGCGGACGGCCTGACAGCGAGGGAAGAAGCTATTAGACACACACACAGACACACACACACGTACGCATACATACACACATACATACACACTTGGCAGTCAGGCTTGGTGAGGGACAAGTACGGAGGCTGTGGAGGCTCTGTGAAGTGCATGGGTGAACCTGAAATCCGATGTCATGTACCCAGCATGGGGGGGGGGAAAGAAATCCAACAGAGATGAGATGGCACGGAAGGAAAAGGTTTCAGAACCTCTCTTTAGGAGCACCTAGGACATACTGTACTACAGCACATACCATTCTATTCGTGTGCTCCCTTAATCCCATCTAAATGTTCGACGGAAGGGTTATCAAACAGGAAAATGTTTATGTAGTGATCACACATTCCTATTTGAGTTTAATAGATGACTTTTAAAATCACAAGGGCAAAAGAACCTCCAGCTCCTACCCCACAGCAAGCTGTAAGGGGTGTCAGGCTTTAAAAGAACTCTTCTGTCAGAACTCCAGTGCTGTGGGGACATGCCGTCTCTCTCCCCCTCTCCACTTATCTCCTGTTATTGCCAGCAGCATTAACTGGAGAGAATGACTGAATGTCCAAAAGGAGCCCTGTGCACAGGGGTCATGCTAAATAAGGAGAGAGGCCCTTTAAAATGCCCCCTTTTGGGGGGCCACAGCTGTGCCTCCTTAACACACACACACACACGAAAACAGAGCTCCAACAGGTGTGTTGGTGCTTGTGCTAATCTTCCACATTATGGTTGCCGATAGGACCCACTGGGCTGTCGTTCTCTCACTTAAAACTCAGTAAGTTAATAGGGAATACATCAGCAACGTGACATTTGCAGCATGGGAGGGAGGAAGGAAGGCGAGGGTTGGGAAGATTCTAGCGATGCTAATAATAGAAAATGTGCACCATTGACTGTGGTTTTCTGTTACCAGAGGAATTTTGCGAGTACTCCTCTGCTTCCAAAGTGGAGGTTAAGAGTGCACAGAGGGATTTGGGGATTGCGTTTTTTTCCCCCCCACTTTCCCTCTGAGGGCTCGGAAAATGTGGATTGTGTTTCGTTGTGACAATCCAGGCCAGGTCTGGAGGACAAGGTCAACGAATATGCATCCCCACCACCCCCGCAAAACCTTAACCCAGCATCGCTCGCTCTCTCGCTCCGCCACCAAACCACCACCTGACCATGAATGCTATCTCCACTACAGACAAGAGGCAGTTGAAAAAAGCGTAGCAGACGAGGGATTGCTTATTCTGAGCTCATCCATCTCACGTCTGTTCCAGTTCACATTCTTCACACTCGACAATTTAAAGGCTAAAGAATGCAGGTCATTTAAGCCAGCAACACAAATTGAAGGATCCTCCAACAGTCGCTTTTTCAGTCATATTTCACAGCCATTATCTGATCTAGTTCCCAGGATCTATTGAGAAACAAGTTAAGTGGAATTACACAGGTGTTTTGAAGAGGAAGCTGGTGACCATATACTTATTTTCTAAGGCTGAAACGTCATTCCATTCACTGATATGTGAAGTTATTCTTCCATTCTGAGCAGTGTTGCAGCAGCATTACGAGCACAGATATAACTGTAATCCCACTATTAGACTCCATAGGCCCAATGGAAACGTAGGGACTGTTAACTTCAGGGTTGTGCCTTAGCAGTGGAGAAATATGGTTTGCTACCTTGAACACCACAAGCACTCTGGGGATACCTCTTTTACATGTGTGTACATTTCGAGTTTGTGCAGGAAGTCAGAGAGAAAAAGAAAGATAATGTGACAGAGACAGAGGAGATTCAAAAGAGAGATGCACATTCATTTTAATCCCCTCCTCACACTTTCCTTTTTTTCTGCCTTTCCCAGCAACCGCCACTATCCACCAAACCCCCTCCTTTCTCTTCCCCTCCCCTTCCCTCCTGGCCGAAGGCATGCTTCAGGTGCTCCGCACATGGGCCCGCGATTTGTCTAATTTGCACAAAGACCGGCGAGCCTCGCACCTGTTGCCTCGGCGATGCCTGCAGTGGTGGGGAGCTCAACAGGCTGACGAGCGCCCTTGGATAATCCATTCTTCTCACAATGGCCACGGCGGCTGCTGCTGCTCTCCACCGGTGCGGGACAAGGGCATTTTTCTCCTGCCGAGTTTCTCATATCCGCCACGGCTCTGATGCCTCATTACTGGGGCAATTCATAAATATTGTCTCCAGTATTACCACTTCCAGGGGCTCTCAGCTTCCAGAGAGATTTATTAACCTCTTTTCACGGCCTGCTATTGTTTTTTTTCCCTCCACTCACCCTTCAACCACTATCCCTTCATCATTTTCTACTTTTCTTTTTTTAGCCCCCTCCGAACACTAGTACCATCTTTTTTCTCCCATTTCCACGCAAGCGGAAAAAAAGCACATCGCTTTGAATGGGGCAGCTATGCCACTGTTTCCTGTGCCACAACAGCAAGCACATATTTGTTCCATTTAGAGTTGAAATGGGGCCAGGAGGACAAGGGGTGACAGAGGCAGCACTGTGGAGGAGAAATGTGATCCCACTTGATTGTGGAGATGTTATGGAACGAGTGATGACAAAGTGCTTTATGACTTGTGCGGCGTTGCTGCCACTGAGGCCTTATGTGGGCAAGAGCTGGTGACCTTGGCCCAAAGCGCTCTCGCATTCTCACCTCGGAGATGTCTGCAGGTCTCCTGCCTAGCCCTGATGGCAAAGCGAGCACCTTTCGTTCCAACAGCATAAAAATGGACTGCAATGCAGACGCCTCGTTTAGCGGTCACAGTCTAAGTTTGGCGTGACTTGCCTGTTTGTGGACCAGTGTTTTGAATTTTCCCTGTGGTTCGATGATCATATCTCAGGGTTTCCCTACGAGGTCAGCACAGGAAACACTGAGGTGCTCCACACACACAGACACACACACCAAGAGAGAGACAAACCAGAGCCCTTCCAACTGAACTCATCACACCCAGTTCTTATCTCGATGCGGAAGGGAAATGGTGTTTCACAAGCTCATTCCGCCAATCTCATCCCTGCCCTTTCCTATGCAAAGGCGCTCTGGCATTGAGAAACTGCCCAGGCTGTATGGTCTAGAGAATCACTGCTCTTCCAGAACCAGATGGTAAACATTGCTGAGAAACAGCGGGTCTACAGATTGAGGGCCCGAGATTCACTAATCCGGCCGCCCCAGTCCCTTAAGGCTATGGCTGCATGTTGCCAACAAAGGCAGGTGGATAGGGGATGCCTGGGATAACCGCCCTCTGCATCGATCCAAGGGAGACACTCAGCCTCCCTAACCTGCTGAGTGCTCAGTTCGTGACTAACAATGGAGCTTCTCTGCCCCACGGCGTCAATACGCCAGGCGCTATCGAGTGCTCCTCGTTTAGCACGGCGATTGATGGGGCTAAAACGGCCCTGGCTCCAGAAACATGGCAGTGCGCAAACCTTCCCTCGCCTAAACTCGCCAAGTAAAGCTCACCTGCTTGTGCACTTCAGCTCCGTTCGCTTCCCCATCAGTCTCACTCACTCGCCCCCTCCTGGTTAATTGTTAGGGCCAGCTGGAGATAGTATGGCCCAGATGACTGACTGAATGGCTGCTGGGCTGGCCGGCCTCCTCAAAATGGAGATAAGAATTGGAGATTAGGGCAGACAGGGCTTTCTGGGCAGGAGTGCACTGCTGGTCCCACAAGACACTAAATGATGTACAAGTGCATTTATTACAGCTGGGCCTATAAATCTCAGGTTGGCCTGAACTCCAGGGAGAGGTTAATGGATTACAAAGGGATGCGGTATCGAACCTTCAAGAAGTTTATACACACCATCAATATGTGCAAGGCTATTGATCATTTGGACCTTGACAGACAAATTAAATTCATAAACTTGATAATGCACTGGAATATTCGGACTGCTTACTACAGGGGATTGTTTTTTTTTTTTTTTTCGTTTTTTTTTTTTTAAGAATGCTGTTTTAGGATCAAGGTTTATCGATTGAAATTCTCTTAGTAGAGATCGCCACGAGGAGTGCTGATTCAGAGTAAACATGTGTGCGTTAAGGCGACAAAGTCACTGTTAAAACATGCACAGCGAACGGCCCCTCTAAACAGGAGTCAATTCTGCTATCTGTGAACATCTTGTTTTGGCTGCAGTGTTGCTAAATGGCGTACATTATTTTCGGCCTGTTTTTTCTCTCCCTGGATAAATATTCAGACATTAAAGATTCATGAATACTAATGCACAGAGCAAGATGATGGCATTTTTTTTTCTTTTTCACTAGGTTGCATATGAGTGCATAAATGCAGTGCATATGATGCTTACGCCCACAGAAACAAACACATGCACAAACACACATAACACATGTAAAATTGTGCATACTGTGCACTACATAATGACTGTTCCTGTATCTTTATTGTACATGAATAAATGGCAAACTGACACACTGTTGTGCTTTGTGTTGAATTTATTACAAGTACATTATTTACATGTTTTCTGATATTTCGTAATTGCAGCACACATCAGCTGGGTACATTTTCTTGATAATGAACAGTAGCCAAATAGGCAATTTTAAGGGCGCCATTACAACATATAGAAGGTCTCACCCTACGATGCGAGAACAGACAAAAAACAAACACACACACACACACACACAACCAACCAAGCATTCATTCATTCATTCACACGCAAATGCATACACACACAGTGACAATCATGCATACACCCACTCACTCACTCACACACGCACAGTCTCTCTCTCTCTCTCTCTCACACACACACACACACACATACACACACACACACACACACACACACACACACACACACACACACACACGCACAAACACAAACACACAGTTCTCTCAGTCTCCCTCCATTCGGGGGTAAGAGTGATGGCTGGATCTTTACACCCCTCTCGAGTCATTGTGGTCCCCCACCTACGTCTCAGTCAAAATGATTTACCTTGGTCGCTTCATAATCTTTTACTATTTCGGATCAATAACAATCCATTAGAAAATTAAAACAACTTTCGCTGGCATTACTGTATGTCGTGAGGGTGCATGGCTTTATCCTCGTCACCGTGACAATGGGTCTGCTCTGATTAAGGAGAGCTGGAAGAGAGGCAGTTATGTGCCTTCTCACTGGGGGAGAGAGAGGGACAGAAAGAGAGAGGGGGGTAGACAGAGAGAGAGAGAATGAGAGAGAGAGAGAGAGAGAGAGAGAGAGAGAGAGAGAGAGAGAGAGAGAGAGAGAGAGAGAGAGAGAGAGAGGGAGAGGGGCTGTGTGGGATGAAGCTTCACCTGCCTCTGTCCTAATCGTGTTACTTTGAAGGCCATTTGTTAAAAGTGAAAATGCCACAACAGGGCCTACACGCCAATTCCTACTTGTGGAGCTTTCTCACTCTCTCTCTCACACACATTCTCTCTCTTCACCTTTCCTCTCCTTCACTCTTTCCTTCTTTTCTTTCTGTTCATCATCTGCTGAGGGGGGAAGTAATTGGGTTAGTTAAGTATTCATACGTTAGCCTTCATTTACATCAGGGGGTGTCAACCCCCACGCCTACCCCTCCTGAACTCCTTTACGAGGCCCAAATCCGAGCGCGAGGAAAAGCAGAACTGTCAGCTCTGCCACAGCAAACATCCATTGTTTTACACGGTTTAATTACGAAACCCCAGCACTGTTTCATGTTAAGATTATTCACTGTGGGAGGCCCATATAATTTGGACTGGAGGGTTTGTCGTGTAATATAATATCATATAACAGGCTTTCGGTATTAGATTTCCGATTTGAGCCTCCTTGACATTTCAAGCTGCATGAACTAATACATCTGTTATTTGTTGATCATTTGATTATTAACAGACTTCATAAACCAAATCAGCCCGCCCTGCTGGAGACCGCCGGGACGCAGCGGAGCCGCCAGCCGCTGCTCTCCTCAGCCCTGTGTGCGGAGAGAGAGAGAGAGGGAGAGAGAGAGAGAGAGGGAGGGAGGGAGAAAAAGGAGCCCATAAAAAATAGCATTTATCTTCGGCTCACTCCTACAGTGTGTGTGTGTGTGTGTGTTTGTGTGTGTATGCTCCAATTCTGGTGGGGCACACACACACACACACACACACACAGTCAACCTGCCCCCATCATCCCCACTCCCGCTCACTACCCAAACAATAACACAAAAGACAAAACAAAAATCCCTGTCGGAAATCTCTGGGATGTAATTTTTTGCTGTCCTCAGAAAGCGGAAAAATGCCTACTGGACTACAGACATTAGAGACAGTTCACCGCAGACTGATGATGCAGGTCACCAACAATATGTGATAATATCTTTTGTATGTGTACCACCATTATGTTACTACTACAAGCGTTAAACAAAACAACCTGGGCTGTGTGCCCTTTCACGGAGCGAAGTGACATGTACATCTCATCTTTGGTGTCCATCTTGAGACGTTATATATATGTATTATATTATTATATGTATATAGCCCCTTCAGTCTGTGTTAGACATTACAGTTTGTTTTACTAGCAGAGTATAATTGTTACATTTCGAGTAGACAGCATTAGTAATTACAGATCATAAGGTGAGTCAAGATGGTAAGCAGTTCACACTCCAGGCACGTGCGCACCGAGAGCGATCAGAGAGACACCCAAACCACCCCGAAACTAAAACAAACCGAGGGTTCAGTGTTGATCTGACTGCTGAACTGAAACATGTTCTTTTTTTTTTCTCTCCAGTCTGTTTGTCTCTCTCTCATTCATACTCTGGGCTGAATTCCACAGTGTACGTTTCTTGCCCCAACTTGCAATAACCCTGTACTGTTATGGAAACAGCGTGACTTAGAATAATAATAATGATGATGATAAAAAAAAGATAAAGGATTTCAAAAGAAAAGAAAAGGAGAAGAGCCACGGCTCCTTAAAAGGACGGAAGGCGGGATTGGTTTCGCTGCTATCTCTCCTCCGACACACTGCACAGTGTGTGAGGAGGACGAGGGTAGGCCAGTCTGGGACACACATACACACTTAAATCGAAAGCGGAGCAGAGGAGGGGTGGGTAAACCGTTGCATTATGGCATGTGTTCGTCTTTGAATGTGAGAATGCTAGGGTATGTATGTGTGTATATGTGTTTGTGTGTGTGTGTGTGTGTGTGTGTGTGTGTGTGTGTGTGTGTGTGTTCTAGTCCACCTCGCTCTCGTTGCTGGCTCCCTCTGGGCGCCGGAGCTTGTCCACCTGCTCGTGGAACTGTCCGTCCCCTCCCCTCCTGTCCTCTGTCTGCACGTTCAGGCTCTCCTCTTCGTCCGCCCGGGTAACATCGTCCTCCTCCTCTTCCTCATCATCATCCTCCTCCTCTTCCTCCTCCTCCCTCTTCTCCTCCTCTCCCTGCACCTCCATGCGGACCTGGTCCTTGAGGTCCAGCGGGAGCATGGCGCCCAGGCCGGACTCCCCGTTGAGGGCGTGGGAGCCAGAGGGGGTGGGCAGGGAGCTGTGAGGGTCTTTGACCGGGGAGGAGCCTGCAGACTCGTTGCTGACGGGGGAGATGTCGCTGCTGCTATTGGTGTGGTTGGCCGACGTCGGGTTGGACATGGAGGCCTGCTTTAGAGGGATCTGCCAGGAGGGGATCTTGGGGACTGACGGGGACGCAGGGAACTGTCTCCTGGGGGGGTAGAGAGGGGAGCGTGGGATGAGAGGGATGATAGAGACACACATCTCAACATGTTACTTCATTATAACCCTCAGGTGCTGTCAATGGGATCTTGCCCCAGAAGAACTTAAAACATTCTCAATCGTTGGAAATGTGAAAATCAGAGAAACAAACACGGGAAAAGTTGCAGGTAAATTTACAATTATAAAACAACAGTGTGCCTTTCCCAGGAGATGAGGGCAGAGCTAAAAGAGAAAACTCTTGGTTCAGTCCTGAGCGATGGTCAGAATAATAATCAAATCTAAATCAGTGTGTAGTGTAAACCTTATAGCTAAACTCCAACTTCTGAAATCAGGAATTGTAGACATACGTCTTGAATCGTTGCAATCTTTCCTTTTTAAGCCGACCATTTGTTTCATCTCTCCCATGTTGTTGGCAATTACAAGGGACTGCACCAGATGCCTAATACACCTGGTGGAGATGTGAAGCCACATATAAGTAACTAAAGTAAGTCTTCAACAAAGTTAGCATCACTCCTTAGAGATCAATAGCTACACAGCGGTGTATTTGTTTTGAAAAGCATGCTTGACAACAGATGGTGTCTCATTGTCTGCATCTCACTATGTAACCGCTATGCAAAGGTATTCGACAAATAACAACATTATTTAGAAAGGCAGAGACAGATTTGAAAAAATTCAGTGTACAAAATTGCACCAAATGAAGAGCTATTATCTGTGTGATTTTTTTTTGCAGATGTATACAACTACTTAGATCTTAATTTGCATGACATACATAATCAAATGAATATTAATGACAGCGAGAGAGAAAATGTGTTTTCTGGCAGTGAGGGGACCTGTTGGGCGTACAGCAGGGCTCATTAACCAGTAATGAGCCGGTTCCACTGACATGACCTGCTGAAGGGGGAAATGTGACAGCTCCAGATCAAACTGTTTCAAACGCAGTTATCTGCTAAAACATCCATGAAGAAATACAAAACACAGCCGCTGTGTGCCAAGATGGAAGTCACGTGACTTCCTCGATTAAAGTCCCTGGCTATGCAAATTCCCCAACTGCAAAACACACCAGAACACCACAGCACACAGCTTGACTTCTCAATTTGATCATTTTGTCCTTTTGACTGAGTATTTGAGAACAGCCTTTAATGCCTGCAGATAGTTTGGAAGTACATAGTGTTTGTTTTTAAGACGCTCACCATGGAATGAGTTGTTGTGCACAGAGTGCGTGTACTTACAAGTGCAAATATGTTCCCCAGAGACTTTCACTCTTTCCCCATTAAGGGTAAGCTGGATAGCCTACTGAATGCTGAATGGCCCTCATACCTGCTCAGGAGAAGGCCTTTGAGGGACACTATCTCGGACTTCAGCTCGCTAATGGTCTGGGACTCCAGCATACGGTTAGTGGTGGAGGAGGCCTGCAGAGGAGGGAGAGAGGGAGAGGGAGAGAGAGAGAAAGATCTTCAAACAAACACACTCCTCTTTCACTAGTCATCAGCTCTTGTTCACAGTAATGAGTGAACGTTATATGGAAATAGGATATCACATCATGATGGGAAGGAATAGCATGCACCTGAAGGGGAAACCTGTTTGTAAATCATACGTGGTCACTTTGTACAGAAAGTGCCTTTGACTAAGTTGATGTGTAGCTATGGCGAAATGGTACAATGTTGAAAACACGTGGGGCTTCACAGCATGTGCCTAATGACGGCAAGCTAATGGCAATAGCTGATGCAACAATGCAAAAGGAGATGAACCCAACACACACATAGAAAAATTAGGCCGTTTGCTCTGACATTCGCGGTGACAAGCTCACTCTGTGTCATGGAAAAAACCAGGGAGAATACAATTGAGGCTTTCAGCTTGGTTTTCTGACATGGAGGATCTTCCCATAAAAAGCACGGAGAAAGAGCCAAGTGGGAATTAATCATGGCGCTTTTACATATTTTTCCATATTTCCGACTGCTGATTTGAGAAGGACAGGGGCGTTTGATAAGAGGTCTCCCTCACAACAATGGCAGCATTCATTTGGCACCTACAACTGAAAGCGGAGGGGGGAGGGTTATTAAAAGGGAACGTTATCACGTACTGCCTGGCATGGGATGAATTGCCAAAGGGAGTGATGGCCAATTGAAGTGGCCTCCAAACATTTGAATGGCAAATTACCTTTAAAAATCCATCTATGCATTTTTCCCATTCTTAACTGTATTTTTAAGGACAGATGGCCTAATGAGGTCATTGAACAATGACAGGTCACTTCACGATCAAGAAAAACGAAGACGGCAAAAAAAACACACTGTCTGGCTCTTGATCTTGGTGCAGTGAAGCTCTTTTAGTGTCTGTTTCACAGGGTTGTCTTTTACAGCCGTCTGCTCATAGCCAGGGATCGTCCACAGTGGCGCTTGTGTGTTTTTGAAAGCATACTCTTTAATTCAACGGCCCGGAGAGAGAGGCTAGCGCGCAGACAAACGTTTGCCAGGATTATGGGAAGGCTCTTGGGTGTGGCCCCGAGATCATGGCGAGAGTGTAAGTAAACCAACAACACCCCACTAGGGATACCTGATGCTTTGAACCACCCGTGCACGAAAAAAACAAGCCTCCTCCCAATCCAAAGACACCCCAGTCACAGGGCATCCAGGGGGATGAGAGAGAGAGAGAGAGAGAGAGAGAGAGAGAGAGAGAGAGAAAGAAAGAGAGAGAGAGAGAGAGAGAGAGAGAGAGAGAGAGAGAGAGAGAGAGCGGGAGAGACAAAAACAATGGAAGTGGGAGAAAGAAAAATAAAAGTGTAATTAAGAAACCCAGACTCACTAGAGGCAGCTAGTTAGGAACCACAGACCCCCTATTGAGTGGAAGGGGGAGCTGGGGGGGGGACTTGGACTCTTGTGCATGTAATTTAATCTAAAGGAAATTAATTGAATCACATCTGAAAGGGATCAGACTCATTTACAGAGAAAAGAGGTTGAAGTTTCACTTTCCTATCGGCTACTAAACCCCTTCTGATAAGGTCCTGTGTGTGAGAGCGGGAGTGTGTGTGTGTTGGGAGGGGCGGTCTCTTTCTTGGGCCCATCTGATCTAACCTGTGTGCATTACGCCTGATGAAGACACTCTTATTACAGGCTTCCCCTCATTACAGCCTTCTTAATCCCCCAACTCCCCAAGGCACCCACATAATACGGCTGGAATGTGCTTCTTCCTCACTCCACCTTTGGATTCAAAAAAGAAAAAAAATTAATTGCTTCAGAGGCAGAGGCTTACACCTCTCGAACATAAAATCAAAATAAGAAAAGGGGGGGGGGGAGAGTAAAGATCTTAGACTGCAGGTACATCCCTCCATGGGTACTGCTGCTGCTCCTGCCACTTTCTCAGGTTCAGGTAACACCCTCTCTCACAGTGCTGTCACTTGCGATCATGCAAACACACGGTGGGGCAACAGCCATTAAAGCCTTGCAGGTTCTGAGCTCAAACCTTGGCCTGGCACTAACGGGAGCGTTCATCCGATTGAGTGCGGTTACTGGTCTGTGCGATCAGGGGTGGTGGGGTGTTGGTGGGGTCAACGGCGTTTGCCGCCCTGCACGCGGCTCCTGCTTGGCCTGGTAATTACTAAGGGAGACGGAGGACGGCCCTGTAGCGCGCGGGTGTAATCCAAACACGCACAGGCTTCAGAACAGGGCCCGGAGACAGCCAGACACCGAATACATTAAAGCCTTCCAACGCCTGCAGACCATTAGCGCCCCGATAATATCTTAACAAGCAGGAATTTAAAAAAAAAAGTCTGAATGCAAATTAATTCAGTAACTTGCACTGATAGTATTCCCCACCACTTGTAAAAGAAAAAAAGGAGCATGTATATTTATGGTGGAATCGGCTTCAAAATAAATCCCCTGGGAGGGTTTTGAGTGAAAACACTAGAACAATTTATTTCAGTCTATTTATTCGCCATCCCAGTGGCGGAGCTCTCCTACTACAAATTGAACAGTTCCTAATCTTTCATGTGCAGCCGCTAATAGAGCGGACTATCACTGAATTTAAACAGCCGAGCAATTAAAGCAAACGAGTCGAGATCTGTGAACGAGAGAAGGGGGGAAAAAAACGGAAATTAACACTTTTTCCTTGCATGTATAACATCCTGAAATAAATTAATTTAGTCAGAACGACTGCAAAGTCTGCCTCGGGAATTAACATTAACAAGTGATACTGAACCAGGGAATTCCACGATGCGAAGATTAGATGCTAACAGAAGATGTGACACAGCTTGGAGCCCATGCAATATGAGCATGTAAGCGTCTCGCCGGCGATCCGGGTGTGTTTCACCACAGCGAACCCAGTGAACACACTGTAATTCGGCGGTTTGGGACTATAAGAAATGTTTACTTAGCTGCTGAGGAAACAGAAGTTGCCATGTG
>NC_137914.1:16623583-16776083 GCF_963457725.1 Sprattus sprattus
GGAGAGCCGAGCCGAGGAGAGGAGGGGGTGTGGGGGGCTCTCACTGTAATTGCAACCCTCTCCCAACTGCTAACTGAAACAGTCATTAACTACAATAGCAGCCTTGGCTACTGCAGCCACAGCAAATTATATCAGCGGCGTGACGGACCGACTCAGGCAAGGTAGGCTTTTCCGCAAGGAAATTCTCGCAGGGGAGTGACAGGGTTTTTTTTTTTGTCCTCTGGGCGAGTGTGAGAGGTGGGGGGGAAAGGCCAAGAGAATTGGACAAAGAGTCGCGTGAGACAATAAACAATGCCCGAGGTCACACTCTTCAAAAGGTAATAAAGAGAGAAAGAGAGAACCATGTTCACAGAGGAAATCTCTAATTTTTTGCATATGTGGAACACAAAACATAACAATGCTATGACTCAGTGTCTCATTTGTTAATCAGATAGTGGAAGCCACACCGAGCCTTGCACGCCATGACACACACACACACACACACACACACACACACACACACACACACACACACAAATACCCTCTCTAAAGGCATCGCACAATAGACTTGTGAGATTAGATTCAAATACTGAAGGTACTGAAATGCCACTTTATCTTCAGCTAGTCTGAAAACTCATCCCCCCCACAACCCCTCACTGAATGATGATTTAAAGGTGTATTAAAACACGGCCCAATGGATGACTATGCTGGCAACTGGCAATGTCCTTTGCCAACTTAATTGTGCATTCGATTTGCTTATTTTGCAACCCAGGGCCTCGTAAAACAATGGCTGTGTTGTGAGCCCACCAGAGAGAGCATGACGGACAACGATATACACACAGCCTGGATAAATCATAGGGTTTGTTTCCTCTGTTCGCCAGTCTTATGTGTCAACAATTGCCTTTGCATTCACAAAATGTGGCCAACTGTAGACAAAACACAAGGGCTTTCCTTGATTTCAATATAGATACCGTATTCCATATTCTATGGAGTCGTTGACAATATGGGATTACAGTTATAAACATGAATAAATAGGAAACACAAAAGCAACACTTTGAATATTTCAATTCGTATTGCAGTAATCTCTCTGTGAGTCACAAACTGAAGGGGAGGCTTAGCCAAGTGGCGTGTTGATAGCCCTCTTGGCTGTGGCACAAGGCATACTCCACAAGGGGTGGGGGGGTGGGGGGGGTGGGGGGGGGGGGGGGGGGGGAGACACAGCAGTGCTTCTGTCCTCCGCTGCAGCACTAACGAGACAAAGTTTCTTTGGGTGAGAAATGTCCCGCGTTCAGCTTTCATGCTTCCCGGCTTGTTTAATTACAAGGCGGGGGGAGCAGAGGGGGCCGGGGGGGAGGGGTGCTAGGGGTGGCAGGGGGGCGGTGGTGGCAGAGGAGGTGTACGTCCCTCACAGTCAGGCGGGCTGAAATTCCTCACCTGTCCGTCTACAGAAGACGCACCTGTCACCACACATACTTAATCACCACCACAATCCCAGCCCCTCTTGCACAAACACACACATATGTGTGCCCACTAAGAGCGCGCACACACACAAACATGTCCAACATACACAAGTACAAGCACACACGCGCACACACACACACACACACACACACACACACACACACACACACACACACACTTCCACACCAGAAATTAAAATGAACTTTCTCGCCATGGAGTTTAGGGGGTGTGGGGGTGGTATATGAAATAAAAAAAAGAAATGCTGTCATTTCTCTCGCCCTCATTAATATTCTGAGGTTAAGAGCTTTTCAGCGAAACGTAATTAATTGAGGCTGAGCTGACAGTAAACAACCAATTTCAAATTAAAGCAAAATGACAGCGGCGTCATTTGTAAAATGTGAGCAGATTTTGGCGACAGATAAATGAAGGAAAATGTTAAGGAGGGAGGAAAAGTGATGAAGATATTAATCTTCACCTGTCTGTGTCAGCGTGCCACTCATCTCCGCCATGCTGGCCTCCATGCGCTGCAGCTGCTTCTTGTCCTCGCGGCTGCCCATAATGAGGGGAAGGATGTACTTCTGCAATTAAAGACATGACACACCATTACAATTCCCCACAGAAAGCAGAGTGGGGGGGGAGCTCGGAGAGGGGTGGAAGGAGGAAAGGAGGAGGAGGAGGAGGGCATTGGTAGTCATCTCTGAAACGTCTGAGAAAAGGGACAAAGGGGTTAAGCCCAACAAGTGAGTGACCGGTTGTCCACCGCCAACACACAGGACTGATATATTAGGGACAAGGGTTTTGGGGAGGCGGGTGGCATATTTGGAACTAACTCACCCCAGTGGTTAAAAAAACAAAGCAAAGCAAATCAAGGAGAGCTTTCCACAAGATATGTGGCTCACGAAAAAAACGTATTACGTCTACATAATGTTTTTATTCTGTGCAATATCAGCGACGGATGGGGAACGGACAACTGGAAAAAATATGACAGAAGGAGAAACCGCCATAGTTTGGCTTCAGTGTTGAATTGTCTTAGATCCCTTTCAGATTTAAGACACAAAATCTGACAGATAGAATATTGGTCAATGATTTGACATGCCTGAATGGTTAATGCGAGACGGTGTCTGTCTGTGTCTGTCTGTCTGTGTCTGTCTGTCTGTGTCTGTCTGTGTCTGTCTGTGTGTGTCTGTCTGTCTGTGTCTGTCTGTGTGTCTGTCTGTCTGTGTCTGTCTGTCTGTGTCTGTCTGTCTGTGTCTGTCTGTCTGTGTCTGTCTGTCTGTGTCTGTCTGTCTGTGTCTGTCTGTCTGTGTCTGTCTGTCTGTGTCTGTCTGTCTGTCTGTCTGTCTGTCTGTCTGTCTGTGTCTGTCTGTCTGTGTCTGTCTGTCTGTCTGTCTGTCTGTCTGTCTGTCTGTGTCTGTCTGTGTCTGTCTGTCTGTGTCTGTCTGTGTCTGTCTGTGTCTGTCTGTGTCTGTCTGTGTCTGTCTGTCTGTGTCTGTCTGTCGGTGTCTGTCTGTCGGTGTCTGTCTGTCGGTGTCTGTCTGTCGGTGTCTGTCTGTCTGTGTCTGTCTGTCTGTCTGTCTGTGTCTGTCTGTGTCTGTCTGTCTGTCTGTGTCTGTCTGTCTGTGTCTGTCTGTCTGTGTCTGTCTGTCTGTCTGTGTCTGTCTGTCTGTGTCTGTCTGTCGGTGTCTGTCTGTCGGTGTCTGTCTGTCGGTGTCTGTCTGTCGGTGTCTGTCTGTCGGTGTCTGTCTGTCACCACATGTCACCAGTAATACAACTTGCGGGATCCACCCCAATTGTGCTGACATGCATCGTATACTCTGAATCAGTGGCGGCTCCTGAACATTTTTTGATAATGATTAAGGCGACCCATTCAGGAGGTACATTAAGTTAGCCGACACAAGTAAGCAAACATGATGTGGCTCCAAATTAAATGATCCGACTTTTTCATTATCCACATGTCTCAAATGTTGTATGATGTAACATAGCTGAACAGGACACTTGATATGTCCAGTAACAACATAAAGAAGGGGGGAAACAAAAGTCAAAACCAACAATATTTATTGACTGATCTTGAAAGTACTGGCTTACAAAAGCCAAATAAGTCATCACATTAAAAATAATTCATAGTTAGTTCACACTGTGAAACCTATGAAAAGTGACAGTGGTTTATAGAAATACTGACCGCGTTAGCCAATTCACGACCGCGATTTTCTTTCGTTCCAATTTCCCTCCCTTTGTAGAAACCTGTTGAATGGATACATTTGGTCTAGGAAGTCCTAATTGTTTTTTTGGTCAATGTATCTCCATTAGTACGCTGACTAAAAAGAAGTTTCTGTCAAAGAGCGGATGGAGTTGTTGTACTGAACAGGTGCCATCTTGACATGCCTCTGTCGAAACTTTGTAACGTCCTTATTGGCTTTTACCATAGGCTTTTACGTCCATTACTTATGACACGACATGGAGGGGCGAGCCCTCCCTGAAGCCATAGAGAATGCATTGAGAGCTCTGTTTGGTGAAAAACAAAACAAAAAAATCGCCCAAAATCGCCCCAAAGGGTCGGGGCCATTTGAAGCACGACTTTTGCCTTGACTGCCTGGCTGTTACCTGATTGGACAATGATATTCAAAGGCATATCAGATGGTCTAGTGGTAGAATCAGACAGAAAAAAATATGACATTTACATTTAGTCGTTTAGCAGACGCTTTAATCCAAAGCGATTTACAAGGATATTGCATTTATACATCAGGATTTATTTATTTATTTATTTTTTCCTTTTCCCATAGGCAGTGCGTCGCCCCAATCACCCTTATGGATGAGTCGCCCCTGCTCTGAATAGCAGAGATGTTTGTAGTGTGTACCGTCTGTTATAGAACTGCTGTCGAATATCATAAAGCTGCCGAAAAGATTCTGAAGTGCATGTCTGTATGTCTTTCTCTTCTCCTCCTTCCCTTCTCTCCCTTTTCTTCCTCCTCTTCCTCCTCCTCCCCCTACTCCGCCTCTTCATCTCAGGTCTTGGTGGCAAGTCTCGTGGTTTTCTCACTTCATTCAGCACAATTTGACTCAATAGCTGACATCCAGGCCAAGAATGAAGCAATGGGGCGTGACTCTGGGTTCAACTTCATTAGGCCTTTCTGCCCACAGCCTGGAGCATCCATTAGAACATGTCACCTTCTGCAGACAATTGCTTGTCAGAGCAAAGCCTTGAGCAACAACGCTTTCATACATGCAGTCTGAGCAGCCAGGTTGGCAGCCACTTCCACCCTTCTGCTCCTTAAAAATCGCCCACCACTTAAATAGTGTCTGTCAAGAAAACACAGACAACCAAGTAGGCAAGTGTCTGTTTTTTTGTTTGTTTGTTTTTGTGGCACAAGGGACAGGGCAAAAACCAATGCGAGTCGTACTTAATGAGCCGCCCATCAGCTAGTTTTGCAGCTTCCTCGGTTTGCGTCAGATGCCCTTTTCACCTTTTCCTAAAATCACGGCACACTCGCTAACATTTTGTTGTGACTTCGACCTTACCTTTGGCTGTCGTTTGATTTTGTCTGTTATAACAGCCATGACAACACTCAAAACGTGGAGACACTGTGGCAGACAGACCCGTGGTATGAACAAACAACCCAGCGGGAAGCAGTCTCTCATTGGACCAGTTGGCTTGGGCAGCTTTTTCACAGCCAAGCCAGCGTTGTTAACACCGGGAGAAGTAATAAACACTTTTAAGTTGAAAAAGATTAAATAAGTGTCAACACTGTCATAATTAATAAGTTTGCTGCTGTGAGCGCGCTGGTGAACGGCCTCCCTATAGCATAAATAAAATATGCGGGCGCAAGAGGGGGGCGAGCAGGGCATATGGCACGACTGGTGCCACTCTGGTGACATGACAGCAGCCAGTGGGTTCACGCCGGGGAATCCCACCTCCCATACCTCCACGGGCATGTGCCGACCACACCACAGAGGGCTCAGGGGGACGGGACCGGGATGGAGGATGATAGACAGACAGGGTGTGAAAGACAGTGCGAGATAGAGAAAAGGGGAGAGAGAGAGAGAGAGAGAGAGAGAGAGAGAGAGAGTGAGTGAGAGAGTGAGTGAGTGAGTGAGTGAGAGAGTGAGAGAGTGAGTGAGTGGATGGATGGATGGGTGGGTTGGTGATGAGTATACGAAGATGAGATATAAAATATGAGAGATAAGGAAGGAATGCAAAATTGATAGAAGCCAAAAATTGCTTTAAAATTGGCTCTTAGAGAGAATATACAAAAAAAGGCCCAAAATGGCTCTCTAGGTTTGATTGTTTCTTTTTTTGTGTGTAAACAATCATTGTTAAAACACATGGTGTCAGATTTCCCCCCCATCCCGTCTCAGTGACAGCCGAGCCCAGCACTGGTCTCTGCGCTCTGGTGTTCCTGCCCCTGCCTCTGCCCAGCTCCAGCCTAACTCTTGCCTGGCCAGGGCAGGCTGCCACGATGCCTTTACAGGCCAAGGCAGCGACAGCAGGCTGGGGGCTACAGCGACTGAAGTGGGCCGAGCGGCGGTTCTAGCAGGCACTCACCCGCAGCATGACGCCAAGCCTGCCTGCACGCCCGCAATGCCACATAAAGCGCCAGGAGCCTGCTCCACTGCTCATGACGTCATGGGAGTGCTGTTATCCAGCGACAGTCTCAAACTCACACACATGCGCACACACACACACGTGTACACACAGCCACAAACGTTTGGTCGTCTGAGGATAGGGGAGTTGCGGATAGTTAATACGCTCAACTCTGAGCCACCTATAAAACACACTAATCGACTCCACATGCCACTCTGCGGTCGCAGTAGGATTAGTGTCAGTGGGAAAGCAGGCCCGAGCGCGCACGGGCCCAACGCACTGCACACCCGCTCAGGCCTGCTCGCCACTGCCTCCGGGCCTGACAAACACACAGGCCAGCAGAAATACATCCTACATTCATACATCAAAGGGACACGTGCCAGGGCTCTGACGGAAACTCTTCCTTTCTTCTTGTTTTTTTTTTTTTTTAAGGGGGTGGGGTGAGGCAGAAAAAAAAGTAAGGAGTTAGGGGTTAGGGGTTTGTTGAGAAAAGGGAGTTACGTTGGGATGAGGTCATGTTCATGACGCACACCAGACTAGCCTTAGCTACCAGAGACGGGTTGATCTTCACTGTAAATTTGGGCAAAACTGCCGACTCTCTACTCTAACCTTGGAGACACATACAAGCAGACACAACAACAATGAAAACATAACTTTCCTCAAGGGGGACAAAGACAGCATACTACTAAACTGTGTGGTGTAAAGCACGCGCTCAACAGGCTACTGAGCACAGCTGCTAAAACTGACACGCCTGTTCCCGTGTTACAATCTCTTGCGTAGACCCAGGAGACATTGATGGGAGGGGGGGTGTTGACCTACCCGGTACAGGTGATGGAAGCCAAAGGCCATGCCAGCCATGATGATGGCCAGGGCCCCGTAGTCTCTCCATCTGTAGCCTGGAGCACCTGTAGGAGGACACGGACACAAACAACAACAGATGAGCACTACGCCTCATATTATACCTTCTTAAACATGACAAGAACTCAAGCAAGTTGTCAAACTTTCACCAGTTATTAAAACCGCTGCCAGCTAGACAAGATTCTGGAAGGGGGGGGGGGGCAAGGGGGTTGGGTGTAAATGATAAATGCTACATTTATTTAACTCACGATAATATAGAGAAGGCTTTATACCACACCGAGCAAGACCGTAACCTCCCTCCGACAATGTCAAGAGGATTTAGTTTGCGGTAGGTTTTCAAAACAAAAAAAAGGTTTCTGTTCAAAACTGTCAAAACCGTTCAGTTGAAATAATTGCAATGGATGTTAGATGAATCATGACAGGTTTTGCATTCAGAAACAAAAAGCAGTTTGCAGACCAAAGAAAGGAATGCCTGCGTGAGGTACTGCATAAGGCTTTAGCCTCATCTGCACCTGCTGTACGTTATGTGAGGAGGTTGCGTGTGTTTGAGTCAACATGAGTTTAGTCATGGCCGTGGAAATCCCCTGCAAAAAAAAAAAAAACTCCCATTTCATTTAATTTTTGTATTCTCTTTTCTTGTTCTCGTTTACTAGAGATGTCAGAAGCAGGTGTTAATGAAAGTTCAGTTAGAGAAGTTTATAGTCATGAGGATCGTCTCCACTTTAGCACAGTCACTAACAGCGTAGTACTTGCTAGGAAATGCAAACCACATCAAAACCCTCTCACATCCCCTCTGCACTCACCCTCATTCTCTACACAAGGTTTACCTATCAAAACCAGAGAAAGAGAGAGAGAGAGAGACAAAGAGAGAAAGAAAAAGAAAGAAAAAAAGAGAAAAGAACCAAACCTGCCTTCAATATAAAAAAAAGTAAGCAACTCCCTGGGCACAAAGTGACAGCAGACATTTGCTTAACAGACAAGCCAGTCTGACTGGACTCACACGAGATACAAAGCAGGCCCTAACACCTGTGCATACCTTGCACCTGAACAGGGTACTACCAGGAAACCAGAAATGATGTTGAGAAAAACTAATTAAGTGTGCTAAAACACACTTGTGTTGACAGCCTTCTAGCTTGATTAGCATCATTCACACTGCGTGAACACTTGTTAGAAAATAAGCTGTTGTTTACCGACATTTTTGTCCAGACTATAAAACCTTACTAACTGAAGATTTCACACAGATCTGTAATGCAATATGCATTACTTAGCAACTAGTGAGAAATTAGGCAAGCATATGTATGGTATGCCAAAGCTCTTCAGGCTAGATACACTTTTTAAAAGTAGAAGAGCACTCGGAGAGCACAGACCACCACCAAGGCCAAATGCCCCATCTCACAATGTTAACAAAAGTGAAATATAATTTGAGGATCTGCCCAATGATTCAGATCCGCTCCCAAACTTAATGGGTTCTTCCTTGGCCCATGCTACACCATTCCACTAAGTTTCATGGAAATCAGGTCAGTGGTTTTTGCCTAATCCTGCTGACAAGCAGACAGCACTGAAAACATAACATCCCTGGTGTAGGTAATAATTGTGTTTCTAGACTAGGCTTTTTTTTTCCATTTTCTTTCATTGAGGCAAATCGGTTCTTTGCGCTTTGAGGAAAACAAGTCACCACGGTCGATTTAGCAGCTGATTACATTTTTGAAGACACTCATGCGATTTGACACGCAAATAAAATTCTGAAGTTATTCCCTTCTCTGTACTTTCAAGGTGAGGCCAGGTGATGTTCCTTGCCTTGGGGCATTTGCACATCCACGGCACATTCAGGAATGAAATCCCAAATACTCCAACGCCAAGTTCCTCATCAGATTCTGTCATTTCAGACCAGACGGTAAACAAGAGCGTTTACTGAACGTTTCAAGCTGCTCTGGAACGGTATGTTCAATACAGGATGAGCTCTGGCATGCGGAGGTTGAGGACTATCACAGGACATTCCATCGATTCAGGCCTCAATTTTACCGCGGGCTTTGCTGCCATTTTATTACTTAAACATACACCAAGCTGGGAAGTAAACAGACTTCAAGGAAATAACACCTTCTTGAAGCCAGGATAAGCTACAGGACCTAAAGAGGGTTTAAGACGATGATCGGCTTTAAGGTGTAATGCAAGTTTACAGCTAAGAGGTGCCAATGTTTCCAGATCCTTTGGGGTGGTTGACAAGCTGCTACTGCTGCTGCTGCTGCTGCTACTGGAGTGGCCTTGGGAGGAAAGCACAGTTGGGGGGGGAGGTGTCCGGGTCCTTGAAGAGGATGGCCGTTACCCAGTACACCAGGAGGCCAGCCCGGCCCAGCCTAGCCAAGCTCATCCCAGTCCAACTCCCATTTCCCCCACCACCCCCACCAACCCCTCTCCATCTCGCCCACTCTCGGGGGCCGCTTTTTATTTGGTCACTTAAGGTGTGAGGCTGGGCAGTCCATTCCCCCCGATTTTCCAATCTCCTCTCAAATTTATTGGGTTCAGAAGAGGCCTTACTGTCCTTCCGCGGGTTGAAAATAGAGATCAGAGTATCCATTACTCCGACAGAGATGGATGCGGGTCCCTGTGCATCGTCCCCGTAACAAGGACATCAAAGAGAGGTGGCCCCCTCTTTTCAGCGTGACCCCCGTACAAGAATCGCTGCACTCACCTCATTATGCACTTCTCTTATAGCCGTTTTGATATAAAACCCCCCACTATAGTCGGGCTGGAGCCTAACTACATGGCCATCCCATCAACATCACTTTCATTACAAAACATGAGATGCTGGGGAGTCAAGGACGGTGCAGTAATAAATGAGGGTGGAATACATCTGGAATCATTGTCATACGGGTTAAGCATTATGCGGACTTCATTCTGCATTGGTAAATCAGGCGGCAGTGCCGGCCCGGCGGCTCATAACCTGGCGTGGTAATAAAGATACTGGTCGGCCAGGCCCTTCTCTGTGTGGCCTCGAGAGTGAGAGAGGGGGGGTGGGAGAGGGGATTGAAGCAGATCGGTGTGATGGAGTAGTCAGGATATCACATGGCCCACATTGTCATAGAGTCAGCCAGGAATTAATTACAGGCCACAGCGCTAGGGCTCTGTGTTACAATAACCCCTGCTTTAGAAACTGGCAGGGAGAGAGTTACTGTATGCATTTACTGTAAATATGGCGATGAATCGAGAGACTGCGGAGGAGACTGAAGTGGTGAATTATAACCAGGGTTAGTCTGTTTAGTCTGTTCTGGGCTAAACTAAATGTGCGCAATTGCATACTTCCATTCATGGTGCTGGCAAAAATGACCTGTTCTAACGCATTAGGGGCACTTTGGTGGAGGAGCGCTTCTTTGGTCTCTCCCCACAGTCACAGTAAATCACCGGGGGAGGTGAAGGCGCTGGGGTGCAAGTAGAGTTGAGCAGAAGGGCACTCACTGTGTGGTATGGGGACCAGCTGGGAGGGGTGCAGGACGTGGGGGGGCCCCAGGGGGGAGGGGACCAGGGCCAGCGGCTCCTCCGTGCAGCCTGAGCGCTGGATGGCCACTTCCACCTCTTCATCTGTTAGACCTGCCCAGGGTGACAAAAACAAGGAAGCATGCACCATCAGATACCACAGTACTTTATACAGTTTCAAAGATGGTTTTATCAATAGAGTTGCACAAGTTGACAAAAAAAAGACTGCATTCTGTTACCGCAAAACACAGCAGATTGTTCGGTTGAAAAAAAAGTCAAATTAGTTCCAGGGGGGGGCTCCTATAGCTAGGGATGGGAACCGAGAACCGGGTCTTGTTTAGAACCGGTTCCCAATGAGCCGAATCTTTGGAATCGTTAGCCAAATTCATAACCGGGTCTGTTAACGGGTCTCTGTGCCGTTTGCGCATGCGCGAACTCTTACAATAAAGTCAGAACGCAGCAGAAATGGCAACTCGACAGAAGCGATCTAAAGTGTGGCTTTATTTCACCCGAACGGATGCGAACACGGTCACTTGTAACCTCTGTAAAAAATGTATTTCCTCAAAGGGAGGAAGTACATCTACCATGAATAAGCACTTGAGCACACATGGTATAACATTACAAGAATGTCATGTTTTCGATGCCAGCAGCAGCTCAAACGTCGGCGCTTCATCCCTTACTTGCCAAGGTAAACTCCTCAAAATGTTTTATCATAAGTCATAACGGTGTTACTCGTATGTTATCAGCAAACGTTTGCGTTTTCGTGTTAACCATAACTAAACTTAGCATTGAATTGCTTAACAGAATGGGCGATGTTGGACATTGTCATATATTATAACTTACATAACTAGGCTAGCATAACTGTATAATCTTTCAACCGTTGGCTAGAGGCAGGGGCAGTGCTTGCCTCCCCTCTGTTGGTCCTAGGGTAGGGTTAGGCTGTACAAAAGACTCCGTTAATAAGCAAGCAACGCGTGCAGCTCCCTCAGTTTGACAGTTCGATATGGATACATTTCTCGTAGCCAATTCAGTGGCAGCAATAGCTAAGTGTTAAAATACTGAGTGCCTAGTTTGTACATGATACAAGTAATTATGTTTCAGTACGTTATTGTGTTTGTAGTGGACTCTACATTGCTATTAGAAGCGTTTAGAATAATAGTTCGCTATTTGCAATACAACCAAGCAACCTACAAGAAAATATACAGTCCTTTAGCTACCTCAATAACAAGGGCTGTATGTCAGATCAGAAAATTCAGCGATTTTGTTAGTGCCATTTTTTTCATTGTGCAAACCAGCGTTCGCTCTATAAATAATCTCTATTTCCATCCAATTAAGCTGATGATGACGTTCTAAATCAGACGGGTTTAGAGGCTGCTAGTCTGTCATCGTTACAGGCTGCAGTTAGTACGTCTTCTGTAAGGAAGGCGCATTGTTATTTGTATGAACGTTTATATTAAACAGAACACATTTTATTTAAGTTATGTAAGTTTTATTTAAATGTGTATGTAAACATTCTAGAAATGTATATAAAAGAACATTAATGTAAAAAACCCGTTTGTGCTCTTTTTTCGCCCCTTACCAAATTATAAGAATCGTTAAGAGAATCGATAAGGAATCGGTTCGATAAGCAGGAATCGATAAGGAACCGGAATCGTTAAAATCTTATCGGTTCTCATCCCTACCTATAGCTATGTGCACTAGGGCTACTATCCATCCGTCTTAATGAGAATGGAGGTTGATTGAAATATCCTGCCACTCCCTCGACCCGTAATAGAGCTTGTTTGCTCAGCACCTTACAATAAGCATCAAGTGCTTACAGTAACAGCACAGCAGTAACCGTCCCTGAGACAGAGGATGTGGTATGTGGACATCCAGGAAGCACACTTGTCTGAGACGATCTGTACGGAGCCCTCTGCTCCACAGGGCCAAGTCTAGCAGAATTGAGGCAGTCCACCTCCAACACTATATTTCCCAGGTGGAGTGCTCATAAACCCCAGCCAGCAAAATGCATTATTTTAATTTCTTCATTGTAATGTAAATGTATTACATAATTTTGCAAATGCCAATATAATTTAATCTTCAGATCTTTTTATAATGATTTTAGGGATGATTAAATTGCAGAGAAGCTCCCTGCTGGAACATGAGAGAATGGGAGGGCTCTAATATTAACATTTCCTTTTGTGCAAAGATGAGGCTTTATGTTTCCAAAGCCGGCGCTGAGTCACTGGTGTCTTTTTCTTCCTTATTTGACATCAGTAAGTAAACAAGTAATGATATCCACGGGTGACTGAAACCAACTCTATTACGGCTCGATTTCGCCGCTCCGAGCAAGAAACGCACCCTGAGTGGGAGCTTCAGATAGAAAGCAACACATTAAATTAACTACATTTCTCTGACTATTTAGGAGTTCAAAGCAGCCTTTTTTCTTCAGTATATAATGCACCAGTTTAAGACATATCACATCACATGAATTCTGCTGCCCTGACCTTCTGTTTGGCCAGGCGAGCGCTGGTGGTCTGTCACTTCAGCCTTTATTTATTTAGCTACACACCTAACTGAGTGGGCTTTCCCTCTTCATGCTGCCTTTCTCCTCTGTCAGAGCTCCGCTGAAAGAGCTGTTTACTACAGACGCTCCCAAGGGCTTTCGGACCATTCAATTCAGGGCAGCTCTCAAGCGCAAGCGGGGGGAAAAAAGCTGAGGATTTGCTCAAATTGAGATGTTTAAAGGAAGCAGGGGAGAGAAAAAAAAAGACAAGACAGACGTTTCTCCTCTCACACACACACACACACACACACACACACACGCACACACACCTCCACCTGCCCACTGTAATAAACCCATCAGACACAGAGCAGCCGCTGTTGCCCATGTGTTTCAGCAGGCCCCAAGCAGCCCAAGGGAAGGAGAGGGGGGATTTGCAGGCTGAGCCTCCAGGCTGACGAGACAGACACCTGAAGCACGCCACCACCGGGTTTCCGGATCAGCACGCGTCCTCAGGGACACACACTGTTGAACTCAACCAAATGCCGATGTCGGTGATAATGATGACGGAACGTGGCGGTTGCTTGGTTAAACAATGGTTAAAATGAGCGCCGTGGAGAAGGGAGAGCAAGTATTTCTGTAAAGGTGTGGAGGGGGGGGGGGCATTCCCTGTTCTGCTGTGGCCCCGGCGCACCAGCACAAGGGCATTAATGTAATTTATACACCTCCACCATTTTCATTAAAATGAGCATTTAGTCACTTTTATCACTCTGGCAGAAAAATCCTGAGGTTAAGGTCAAAGCCACAAGGAGGGTCCTTTTATAAGCCAGGGGAGAGGGGAAGGAAAAATACGTTTTACAGTTACACACCAACCTGGAGGCCTCTCGGGGACTAAAATGGCCATGAAAATTGTTGAATAATTTAGGGCAAATATTGGCCAGCCTGCCTTGCATGGCAGTCAAGGGTGCCAGGAACCAGGCGGGTCCGTGTGCTGAGCTGGCGCAGTCGGTCTGCACTCGCCGTCCAATAAGCAATAACGTGTCCCTGGACCCATCCATTCATCTCACCACAGTAGACTTGGTGGTGGCAGAGTATTGAGTGAGACATGGATGCTCCCCCGTTCTTACCGCATAGCAAACATACCCCTGGGAACTTCACATTTCCTACTTTCACCTTGCAATGTGAGAGGCTCTGTCTTTTTTCTTTTTTTTAACCTTGTTTTCTTGAAGTGCGTTAACAAAGAAAATGTATGCGCACTTTGTGTGTTTGGATGTATGCGGTGCACAGCTACAAAAGGCTTTTGCTTCAGATAAAATGAACCTAATGCATGCAGATTCATTAAAAAAATGTATTTTTTTCTTTTCAAAATAAAGCTCTGGCACAATGTTTTTTTTTGTTGCTCTGATCTCTTTATTAAGACAACTGTGGTGTCGAAATGAAAGGCCCTTTTGAGATGCATTTGAAACAACAAAGCCAATGAGGTGAACCCCCAAGTTTTACATATTAAAGGAAAAAACGGCACTCGTGAAAGAAAACCCTGAAATTTATTTCCCAAACCTGTGGAGTGACCCTTTAGACCCCCATTTCAGATCGACCCGCTAAAGGATGATTGCCCCACCCCTCTAGCTTGAGACATAAATTATATCTAATGACGACACCGTAAAAAAAAAAAGAACAATAATGGAAAGCTATTCTGTATTTCATTATACTGTATTATTTGGTGCACCTGATACACGCAGAGCCTGTTTATGAGTCACCGTATTAGCAGATGCTCAGCCCTAGCATTTGCTTTGACCTTGCCATTCTCATTGGGGCATGAAATTACGGTGGTGGCACCTCGATATTACAGCTATAAATACTGTAAACTGCATATCTGGGCTACGTTTTCTATTGTCTTTCAACATAAACCTGATCGGTATTTATTTAAAGGAAAACCCATTGCTCGTCGCGTTATTTACAGCTCTATTTTCAAAGACCTTCTCTGCTGTTTTCTTTTTTTCCCCTCTTTCACTTTTCTCTTTTTTTTTCTCTAAGGTGACACGGTCAGCCATAAAAAAAGCATTTCTCCAATTCTGGCTCTTCTGAACTTTATGGGTTAAGAACAAGCTCGAACAACCAATTATAAAATTGCTTACTAAAATATTTTGGGTGCTAAAAGGTGAATGCTGTTTTACTGTCCTACAAGGACTGAATTATTAAGTTGTCCTTGAGTGAAAATTACTTACATTTTGAATATGAAATTGTGGGTTGGAGGGGGGGGATATAATATAATAATAATGTCAGGGGTCATAAATAGATGGAGGTCAATGGGTTATGGAGCGGCTGAAATGCAACTTTGGCCCGTTTCTCATGCAGGCGTTCGTATGGTGAGATTTCGCATGTCAGGTTTGTGTCCCCAGGAAAGGTGTGGGGGCCACCGCACAATTGCCTGCCCTAAATAATGACCACTCTCATAGCTTATTCATTTATGTATTAAAAAAAGCAGACTCTGCTCTCATTTCCCTGCTTTATCGCCTTCCTGTTGATGACAAAGTGGGCAGAGAGCCGGGGCTAGGTGGCGCCGTGGAGTAATTTATAACCACATCAATCCCTTTGCCTTCCGCACAGGCCTTGGTCATTGCCATTTTTGTCCGAGAGGTGAGTCAAATAACCTCCCTTGCAAACATCAGCCCATTAATATCGGGGATGATGAACCATACCCTTACCTTCATACCATAAGCACGTTGTACGACCAACGGTTCCTCCCTGTCCCTGATGGCCTTCCATCATTACTGAGCACCGCATAGAGGGGGGGCACTAAGAGGACTGCTGGGGTCACAAGTGCCATGCCCACATACAGGTCAGGACTATCAGATTTTGGGTTTAAGTCGAAAGTCCCCTTGTTACAGCAAGATGGCAAAAGAAGTACTTTTCTAGCACTGAGAAACCAGATCAGATTTGATTTTTCAGTCTATATCTGACGTGATACAAAATGACACAGCTTCACAAATATCTGGAGAACCACTGATGATCCACTGATAAAAATGAATGTGACCTACACCCAGGTCACATGCGATACCAGCTGCATGCAAAACATGCACTTGCGTTTCAGACATCGCAAATGAAACTTCTTGTTTTGAGACATCATTTCACACTGACAGGAGGATGGTCTCCTAATCAAAGCGACGCAAACAGCAAAAGTGTATGGAAAGCTGGAGGAAAAAAGGTAATTGTCAATTCATGGTGTGAAATTATCCGTTTACATAACATTAGCACATATTTGGTGCGTGCGTATCGAAACCAATCACGTATCCCCTTGAAGGAAGCGGGGTAGGACACGACGGACAGGAGAGGTATCCTCCAGTACAGATTGGAGCAGAATAGTGCGTGTAAATAATAATATCTGAAGGAGAGATTATTGTGTAAAGAATTGGCAACATGTAATCAAAGTGTGTCCCATTTTCCTCTTCATCAGCGACACCCTGCAACCCACCCCACACACATACACACACTCACAGAACCATATTGCTCCCCCACCCCAGCATCTTCTTGGGCTATCGGAGGAATCCAATTTAAATTCCTCTCCACCAGGAGATGGTATTGTTTTATTTTATGTGAGCTTTGACATTTCTAGCGGTTAAAGCTGAGTAAAATCAGGAAATATTTACATAAAATTGACATTAAAGTGAATTAGAAATTAAGATGGACGGTATATTTGTGCCACTGACTCTGTGCAGACAGTGGTGGGGGAGTTAAGGGTGGTGGTGGGGGTGGTTGTGATTGCTTTGGGGTGTGATTGCAGGGGTGCTCAGGGGGTCAGACTGCTGAGAGCAGAGCGTGCCAGAACAGTGGGTTTATGACGAAAAAAAAATGACACAATGACACTTGTGTATCTGTAGGGGCATATGTGGCTCACAGGAAGACGTTCCATTACGCGGAATCATATAGTGAAAGAGCACAAACAAAACCAGAAGCATCCTCCCCAGTCGGTAATGGCCGGAGACATGTGTAAATACATAATTCATAGCATGGTTCAGCTAAAAGACATTACATCAGCCTTAACAGATCCAGAGTTAAGGTTGAATGAAGTAAGTCCAGCTTTTGCTCTCCACAGGCTTAGTAACAGTTTGTGGTACCTAAAAGTTTTTGGAATCCAAATGCAGCACGAGGAACATGCATAAACAGGACAAAATGAGTTCCGTGGTTCATTTTGTATTGGGTTCTGATACTGTGACCTTGGCCTAACCCTAAACCTAATTAATGGGTATTAGCCATAAACAGGGAAAATTAAAGGTCACCCTCATAATCATCAAGCTGTCGTTTCTTGGTACTGTATTTAAGGCATGCCTTTAATGTGGAGTGCACCAAAATTCAAACTGAATTTCGACTTGAAATAAATTACATTAACTCATTCGGACGTCTGTGAGGAAAACATGTCGGAAGGGGCTGGGATAGACTGCTTACGTGACGCTGGTTAAAGAAAAAAAATTACATGGGATTTAATAAAGTGAAATTGGCTTAAGATTAGTCAGCACTTTGCCTAGAAGATTAGTTTCCCGCCTACCCTTCAATTTGCCCGAGCTGTGATACAAAGTGATATAACACAGTGACATAATTGCATTGTTCAAGGTGAGGCTCTTGTAGCGGTGGCCTTCTGCTGACACAAGGCTATTTTCACAGAACATGCAAATGTATGGGGCCGTTCACCCTACAGCACAGACGTACTATTCAAAGCTGTCTGGGGCACAAGATCATCAGCACAGCCCCCTTGCATGCATGTGCAGTGCCACTGACCACAGCCGAGGCACTGAGTCACTCCTTCATGCCTGGCATAAGAGAACTGAGCAAACAGCTCTTCTCAATGCACCAACATATCCCCTGTGACGTACGTTCAAGTTGGTGCTTTTTACTGCAAAGGGTTTCAGGTAAATTATAAAGTGTATTATAATAGAGGTTTTAAATATGTAACTTAGCTTAAAACACCACAGACAAAATTCTGCTTCAAAAGTTCTGACCGTGGTTCTATCCTCTGTGTGCCTCTCTTGGCAGTGTTTGGCTGCCATCAGGCATAGTTCACTGAAATGGCCCGAGAAGTGGGAATGTCACATGAAAGTCAGCCTGGCGATGGATGGAAAGCTCCATCTTCCAGAATTACTGACGGCATGGAAAGAAGTAATCAAATGATATTTCAAGAGGCGAAATGAATTCTCTTGCCCCGGCAGCTGTAAACAGCGATCAACTCACAGTTGTATCAATAACCTCACGGTTACAAGGTCTGGTAATTAAAAGGCTAGTGACCTGGAAAGTGTGCCCTCATTCGAAGATCTCCAAATGTCCATATATATAAAAAATAAATTACAAAAACACCACTGCTCACAACACCAAATTGGAATGGCAATAGAATGTGCCTCACCCTTCAAAACGTATAGATCTATTGACGCTCTCTAATGCCCCAGGGGTGACATTGTTTTGATGGTCCTGGGTGCACGGTGCTTCTCAATCATGTCTATCCCGGCCATATATTCAGATCTAAGTGAGTTTTAAAAATGAAACTGTGATGCATTCTCTCTAATCTCACAATAAAAGCTGTCAGATCTGGATGAAGTCGCCAGAAATAAGTGTCTGTGGATTTTATTGCAGCAGACTAAATTGCACTCGTTTTGCTGCAACCGGGAGAAACTATTTCATACAAGCCCTTACTAAGAGAAGAAGAATACAAGACGCAACACCACTAAAATGGTCAAAATCTCAGACATTTACTTTATGTTTGTGAACACTCTCAGCATTGTATTAGGTGTCACTTTAGTGACTTAACCAGAAGGTAAGTTGGGTAAAAATGGTCATTTCGAAGACGTCACAGTGCATCAGTCTAACACCAGTACGATCCAATTGATGAAAATAATAGGGCAAACATTCAATTTGAACATTTGAGGACTGGCCAACAGGTACCAGTGCGGAGAGAGACACCTTTGTGCTGTTTATGTTTGTTATGTCTTTTCCCTGCCCTCAGTTTGTACATGTGCACCCATATGTTGCTCTTGAACCCACTTGACTGGGGAAATTGACCTATTAAAATGTAGCAGCATGCTGGCATATAAATATTTAATGAGCTAATAGAGCCCTTGGAGGAAAACATTTTAGAACGATTTTTCATGCATCCTTCTGTTTTTTAACATACGTATAACCTGATAATGTTTGTAACAGAAGACGATGTTAACGGAAAACACTTAGGCTAGAGGAAACCTAAAGACCATCGTTTCATGTAAACCTATTATATATTCAACTTGGACAAACGCAGCTCTGAATTATAAATAAAGCAAGAATTGTTGCTAACGAGAGACGTGGATCAGGGGGGAAATTCTCAAAAGATATGGGGAGTCATAATACACCACTCACGTGAATGATAGCAGCCGGCAACAATAGATTTCGTCTCCCATTTCCTCCACTGATCATGGAGCTTTTAGGCTCACTTTTCACAACGCCACTGCCGCAATGCTCGAGGCCCAAGTCTCCGGGCTTTTTGCGATTAATTTGTCCCAGACGTATACAACTGTTACAGCATCGAAGAATCGATAAAAAAGAAGAGAAAATATGAGTCTTTTATACAAAAAGACAAATGTGTGTGTGTGTTGAAGCACATGAGAAGAGCGAGTTGGATACAAAGCGAGTTTAAAACAAACATCCCCCACACAGAAATGACACCCAGATTATCCATGTCGACCTGAGCACGGGGAAGGAGGCCAATTTGGAAACTGGAGGGCTTCACTCGTCGGAGAGGAGCTCATTGCACTTAATGGATTACAAATAGTCTAATCATAACAAATGATTAGAGTGGCCTGGTTTGCAAAAGCATGAAAATTTGCATTTTGATGGAAGCTAATGTTAAATATGTGACCCATGTGTCCTGAATGGAAAAAGACTTGCCTTGGTAAAGATGGGGCATGAAATGTATTTACTACTCTGAAATAAAGAAAGAGACTGAATCATTTTCCGGTTAGATGTGGTTCACTATTTATAAAGCACAGCCACCGACAGCCTGGTGCACAGATATTTTTAGCCAAAATATTTATGATCACAGCAAAGCAGTCATCTGGTCGATACGACCTAACTCTCCACAGCACGCCCTGCTATATTTATGATAACAGCTAAATTAAGTAAAAGTCTTAAAATGCTGGGAGGTACCATAATTGACAGCTCCAGTGAAAGTGCAAGCAGGGTTTGTCAATATTAATTTTCTGTCTGCCAAAGAAGCATCCCAACTGGTGGGTCATTTATCCATGGGATCATGCTCTCTGCAGCTGAATCGACCTTTACCTCCCCGTCCCCCAGCCAGGACACACAACCAGGACATCGACCTTTGACCCCTGCAGGCAGATGACCTCAGAGGTGAACATTCAAGGCGAATCTGATGTTGTCTGTGTCTCCTTCTCAAAACAAGAATTGTGCAGCAGAGGGTGTGTGTGTGTGTGTTTGTGTGAGTGTGTGGCCATTGGTTTAGACGTGAAAACACACAGGAATAACAGCACTCTAAAGCAGAGCTGTTGGAAGAGTGGGAGCTGTTGGAAGAGTGGGAACATTGAAAGAGGGGTACAGAAGAGTGGCGTGTTGAAAGAAGTGCACTGTGGAGACGGCCTGTGTTTTGTCAAAGCACAAGCATACTAGGGCCGGGAATAGCTCAACAAAACGATCGACACTGGAGATGAATGCTCACAAAACAAAATGCTGTTCGGCCTAGCCCATCAAACATCGCAACAATGGATCTCACCTTTCTTCTTCAAGAAAGCTTTTCGGGTGGCCACAGGACTCTGACGAACTTTCTGGTTCTGCAAAAATTTAACTGCTGTTGCAATCTGTGGGGGAGAGAGAAACACAAGGCTATTTAACTCACATTTTTTCGCAAAATGTATCCACACACTGCACTCAGAAGCAATTAATGGGAACGTCTGTCTCACATGTCATAAAATAAGCCACGCTCTCTCTTATAAAACACGAGTACATTAGCTGATTTGATTGCTCAGAGCTCGGTGAAAAAGTTCCTTCATTGTGCGGAATAGGAAGAGAGCAGACCACCTAGCCACTTTAGAGATAAATCTAGGGAATGTGCGAATCAGCAGTTATAAAATTAGCCCATCAAGGTTTGCTGAACAAATGGAGGATGGAGTTTAATTTACCATTATCCTCTTTAAGACAAACTCCAAATCTTAAGTGAGCACGGGTGAAAATCCATACTTAATGCAGACGTGGCCGTCTGGATCTAATAGCTGCAGAATACCTGCCTGGAAGAAAGAAAAAAACAGTCCGGCCAGTCTTAAGGACGAAAATGCATTATGATCAAATCACTGGGTCTCGTGCTACGTAATGACTAAGTAATAATGCAGCAGGAAATTAAATATGGCCAGAACACGTGTAGTTTTAAGTGCCTAGCGTTCATCGATTCAGCCATGTTTTCCTTGAGGTCCACCTTAATTTGCCACTTAAAACACTCTTTTCCACGAATTAAGAAGGGAGGGGGAAAAAGAAAAACACCCAACCTCGAACACCATTAAATGTGGAGTTTGAAGAGGGTGTGGTGAGGGAGGGGGGCTTTGAAGTGGTGCTTTTAAAATGGAGATCAACATGAAATAACATCTAGAAGGCTGGGTGGGGAAGAAACGCACACTCAGGCCCTGGCACTAAGATAAGTCGTTATCGCACCTGTGGTCCCCGTGATTCAATTGTAAAAGTCATCCCTCTAATAGGTTGAAAGGTTTTGATTACTGTTCTTTTCTTTAAGCGAGCCCCCCAAAAAAGAAAGACATAAAGAAAGAGAGAAAGAAAGTGATTGAGCGTACTGTCTCTGGTAATTCATTTTGGGTAATGCATTGCATATACTAAGGACCTGTTTCAATCCAAAAGAATTGCATTTTGAAAATCGGCTGAGGAGAATATATAATAGAGAGACTGAGTGAAAGGGGCTGAAGGGCCATATAATTCTTCAGCGGCAAATCAAGACAAAGTGGGTTAGGGGACATGGTTTTGCCATCAAAACCTATGATAAAGATATACCGATCAGTTTAAGGAGGAGAAGCAGGATTTCCTAGGCTTTTGTAGCATAAATAGAAGGTGGGGGAGGATCAAAGCTTACTTTAATGCTGCTTGCAAAAAAAAATTAAAGTCTGTCACAAGGCAAGTCCAAAACAGAAATCACCATGTGTTAACCTTATTAAAATTACTCAATTCATATGCCCAGTATGGACCTCCTCTAAATGAATATCAAACAAACACACACAGACTCGCACGCAACACAAAACACTCAATACATCTGAGGCCACTGCGTTCGGGTGTCACCATGACATTACGGTGACCTTTGAAGTGCATAAGGGTTACACAAGGGGTGTGGAAATTCCTGGATCTCTATATGCTGAAGGCACATTAAGCCCAGTCACCCGGAACCTTCATTGTGACAAGCAGATGAGCGCGTTTGCCTGGCGAACCCCTTCACCCCCACCCCTTCAGTTTCCCTAGCGGATGTTTGAGGAGAGCCAGTTACAGTAAAAACAGCAGACCTCAACTATCTGTTTCAAAAGAATGATGACACTTTGAGACAGCTTCAAACACATGGATCCATTTTGGTAAGAGTAATGGAAAACAGCACTCAGTGAGAACCATAAGGGAAGCACAAAAATGTTTGCAAGCTTAAAGTAATGGTCACAAAATAAAAGCACAGTACTTGCATTGAGAAGGCAGGGATTGTTTTTCGGTTATTCTATTTGGATGGATAGAATCCCTTAAGTTGTAACTACCAAGGTTCAACAATGTGATTAAAGTTCAAGTTATAGAAGGACTAATATTAAATAATCAACATTTTTTTTAGGAACGTAATAAATAACCAGCCAGAAAACTGAAAAAGAAAAAGATTAAAAAAGGCAAATCAATACCCAAGATCTATCAAGTATTAAAAACACTTCTACAAAATATTAAATCCTAGACAGATGAGGCAATGTCCATTTATTTTTCAGGGTTGCTTCTGATCTTCAGGGAGCACAAAAGTGCTTTTCTTTGCAGATGACATAGCCAGCTCTCCCCAAGTCCCATCCAGACATCTCAATCAATTATAACCACATTGCCCAGATTTTAGTCTTATCCAGTTATTGACTTATAGATCACCCGCTTGTAGTGTAAGGTAGCGCACAATGGTGCTTTTAAAGGAGGGGGCTGCATCACTATATGTCAGTACAAGGCACATTTGGTTTGACAGGCTAAATATCAACTTAAATTAAAGAGCCTGGTGTATGTTGCCTTGCTGAATACCAGTAAATACCTCTTTGTTAATCAACCATTATTTTCTAATGTTTCTTGTAAGGCTAAAATTGCTAATGCACTGAAAGTGCTCCCGGGTCCTAACCAATAATCTTTGCAAATAAGATGACTGTTAAAGTGTCAGGTGTAACCGAAAAAGTGGCGAAAACTCAATCATAGGCGAAGACAAACATTACCATCGCGCCTGGAGACAGGCAAGTTGATGAGCAGACAAGATCTTGGGAGTCCTGGTGTGCCATTATCGGATTTGAATTGGATGGTGCACTTTTCTTGACACTCGTCCTAAGTTCCGTACCAAAATTGAGGCTGGGGTGACTCATTAACGCGCTGAATTCGATCTGCCCCACTATGTCTGACTTCAGTAAGGAAGCAGCCATGCTGGTAGGCTGCAGCAGATGTCCCCCTTCAAGTTATTAGGTTACGAGATGTAGAAGAAGAACATTTAGGAGTTCACTCTTACAACCTTGGTTTTGGTAGATCTATTCATTCAGAGCAGAATTATAAATATGTCCTCCGTCAAAATATCTACCAGCAAAGATCGAAATGAATAGCAAAAATGTACATCAATACATGTTCACAAAAGTTGTTTGTCACATCTTCTTGAAGACTTACTACAAAAGTGTGTTTCCAGTTAGAGATTTCCTCTCTCTGGCGAGGGCATGTGATGTTTGACTGTACGAATATACGCGCTGTAAAATAAATTTTGAGCCATAAAAGATAAAAGGGAAGTCTTGCTTAGAAACCCTGCCATAGAACTGCCACATATGAAAGGGAAGACGTCCGGAATGACTTTGCCTTGGGGTCAAGCAGGGCCAACCGGAGCCAACTGGGGAGTATTCATTTGTACACTAAAGAGAAAGTGTGTTCTGCAAAAGATCGGTAGATCAGCTAAAAAGGCATGACCTCTCGGGGAAAAAAACGCCACTAAAGATTTGATGGCAAGTCATTTCATTGAGCTCCCGGGTCTCTTTTTTTTTACTTTGAAAATATGCTAAACTACATGATTACTACCTACAAACAGACTCATTTTAAAGCATGACTGTATTAGCACATATATACTTATGATGATGTAACTAGCTCTGGGGTATGACTCAACCTTAGAAACATGGCATCAACAATCTGAATGAAACTCTGCTCAATAGCATTTTACAACAACAATATTCAGGACAACTTGCCAACAATTTCAAATGTTGCTAGAACACTGTGCAGAAAATAAACTGTATTTCAACAAAAAACATTTTTGAAAGAAATGAGTGTTCATAACTACAATATGCGAGGGAGATTGAACTACTAAGGCCTATCTTCTGCTTAGTAACACCAATTCAACATTGTTTCTGCTCGTACACCTGAGCTGTGAGAGCTCTATTACAGCAAATCTTCAGTGGCACAAAAGGTAAGGTTATGCATTTGTTAGTGATAATGACCGCTCTTTCGGAGAGAAAGAGAGAAGGGGGGAACCAGCGGGGGTTGGGGGGGGTTTCAGCATCAACGGAGGAAGCTAAAAGGAAATCATTAGCAAGTCTAGGATCCAGTCTCAGTGTGAATCAATTCATTTCAAATTGCCCTGTACATTTGTGGAGAAGCACCAGTGATATAATAAAGGCTAATAGACATGGTGGAAATTGTGTTACATTGGCTCTCGGATTTCGCCCAAACAATAGTTGTGGAGGAGAAGTGGTAAATGTAGGAGGGTGGGGGAGGGGAGGGGGGTCGGTGGGGTTGGACAGGGTAAAAGGGTAAGAAAAATTAAGCTCTATATTAATTAACTGCTTTCTGGTTGATCCTACGGTGTGGAGTGGTGGTCTCGGAGATGCTCTGATAGCTCCCTAACACCAAAGCCTGTGAAATGGAATGTGGTACTGACGCAATTAGGTGCTTCCTCTTAGCCAGAGTCTGACTCTGTACAGGAGTAATCTTTTAAAGGTACCCCTTTAAAGGCCCTGCTAATTATGACATCTCCTCCGCTTTGGGGCGACCTTTAGTGAGGGGAGCAGGTCCTCTGGGGAGCCACAGGGAAAAATGACACGCCAGTTGGAGCGCAGGAGCCACTGAGCAAGCCTTTGTGCGCGCGTGTGCGTGTGTGTGTGTGTGTGGGGGGCGGGGGGGTGGTGGTGGTGGTGTATGTGTGTGTGTGTGTGTGTGTGTGTGTGAGTGAGTAGATAGATTGACAGTCGCAGTGGAGAAATTATGCCTGTGTGACAGTGGTGAAACAGAGTCATCCTCATATTCCTCAGCAGTGGCAGTGAGACCTTTCCAAACCATCCACTCTGTTTGTCTTAGTCTGTTTGTCTTAGTCCTGGTTTCTCTGTGTGAACTGCAGGAAAAGTCTGTCAACAACGACTTCAAAAAAGCAAAATGTGAAAAGGGCCTGGAAAAGAAATCAGGCCGAGATATCAGTCTACCCAGCTTTCTTTACAGTCAAATCTACTTTTAAAAAGGTCACAAATATGATGCATGGGTATATGCAAAAAAGAATTCCATTACTAATGACAAAGTATAAACACTTTTCCGGGTAGTCGCTCTATATTGAACGGCGAGGACCCAACAACAGATGGGCCAGCTGATATTCAAATCACGTTGGTGGCAATTTTTATTGAATGCTCTGAACTTCTGAAAGTAAAGGTCAGAAAGAACATTTCTGTGCACTGAAAAAAAAAGCAGATGGAAAACTTCATTGACGTTTTGCTCTGCAAAGGTTTAAAAATAACAGACAGCACCGCATGTGTGACAACACTGGCCCCCTTGGGCAAAAAGCTACGAAACATGACATCAACTGCACGTTATGCAATTTTTACTGGATCCGGAGAAAATGGATACACATGCCCTCAAACACACACACTTTTTCCCCCGAACAAATAAATGTTCAGAGGGCATTTTCTTCCCATAAGCTTTTCCTTCTTTAGGTCAATCAACAGACCCATAACACACACACATACAAACACACATGTGTGTGTGTCCATGTGTGTGAATGTGTGTGTGTGTGCGTGTGTATGTGACTGTGTGTGTACGTGTTTGTGAATGTGTGTGTGTGTGAGAGTGTGTGTGTGTGTGTGTGTGTGTGTGTGTGTGTGTGTGTGTGTGTGTGTGTGTGTGTACGTGTGTGTGTGTGTACGTGTGTGTGTGTACGTGTGTGTGTATGTGTGTGTGTGTGTGTGTGTGTACGTACGTGTAAGTGTGTGTGTGTGTGTGTGTGTGTGTGTACGTGTGTTTGTGAATTTGTGTGTGTACGTGTGTGTGCGGGCGTGTACGTGCATGTGGCAAGTCAGTCAGTATGAAGCTTCATCGTGGGTCTGAGATAGCTGTCCATCAGCAGCAGAAGTAGCAGGGAGCCCTTCCAGATCAGCCCCGTGCTCCCCCGTGCTCCCCCTGTGATCCCCCTTCTTCCCTCCCTCCCTCCCTCCCTCCCTCCCTCCTTCAGTAAGAACCCACAACCAGACAGGCTTACGCCTTCACAGCCTGAGCTCCCAATCTGTAATTGTAAGGCTAGCTATTTTCCGATTACAGACACGCAATAATTCCTCTTAAAAAGTAAATCAATAGAACAAGTTAAGTACAGCACTTTTTTTTTTGTCTGGAAACGCTTCTGTTAACGTAGATTAATCTCGAGTCATAATCCTAACTAGCCTATAAATTGTGCTAATATCATGGCGGGCTGTTTCATTTGATCTACCCCACTTTCCTCGTCGTCAGTATGAGAACTGGGCCTGTTCACCTCAAAGAGTCTTATGTCATGGCTGTTTAAGCTGGTTACTGAGAAGGTGCCCGTTGCGGTACTGATATAGGAAAAAATATCAATATTTAATCGACAGTCGAGAGAGACAGAGACACAGAGAGAGAGAAAGAGAGAGGGAGAGAGAGAGAGAGACAGCCTAAACTGTTTAGGGATACTTTCAGGGTCTTTACGGCGGTGTCACTTTCTGTCGTTTAGTTGAGACAAAAAGGCCCGGTACCGTGCCCCCAAGGCTCTGGCCCTGTCAGGTATAACAGACATGCAGGGGCTAAAGGGGCCATATTGAATGCTCCTCTTTACAAACTAATTATTTATAGCGCATAGAGTTTGAATGAGCCGCCGCACGTCTCAAACCTCCAAATACACTTCCCCGGAACAAGTGACAAATACCGCCACTTACTCCTGACCGAAAAAGGGAAGCAGATCAACAGCAGTGGTGATCCGTTCCCAGAGGGAAGGCCACGGCCGCCAACTAAGTGTCTGCCTTGCCGTTTCAGCCACCTTCTCACATCCAGTGCACAGCCAGCAGGGACCTTCTTGCCACTACGTCTCCATTCAGGTAAAAAGAGCTAAACACGCCGGGGAAAGGTCAACGGGGATTAAACTGGAGCACCAGGACAGAGGGAACAGTTGCACTTTGTGTTACAGTGAACACACAAGTTCAAGCATCATACTCACATACCCTCACACAAATACACACACACACACACACACACACACACACACACACACACTTACTTTACTCAGCCACCACAAATATTCTAGCAGCAATCCAGTAATGGATACTTCCTCAGCTCCTCGATTGGTCAAAATGTTTTCATACTATAATTTAATTCAGAAACACTTTTACAAAGCAAGAGTAATCAATTTTAATTAGTTGATTTTTTTTTTCTTCAATCGCATAAAATGTAATGTACTGCCATCGATCTCCTTTGTTCTTTAATGCAGTGCCGCTTTCCTGTAATGTGAAGCTTTGCTGTTCTTTTTTTTTTTTTTTTCAATGATGACATTCAGTGACAGGCTGGTCCACATGTCTCAGAGCTGTGAAGAGGGCAGGGCCAAAGCGCACACACACACACAGGATGAGACAGAGAGAACAGGGACAGAGACAAACAGACAGAGGGGAAACACACACACACACACACACACACACACACACACACACACACACACAGACAAATAAACAACTCCTTATTGTTAAGAGATTATCATTACCCTATCAATAAACAACAGACAGCCATCATTTTCTCCTTACAGTGCAAACAGAAAGGCACATATTTAAACAGACAAATGAGTGGCCTACCTTCCCACTATTGTTTGATGCAAGATATGCAAAAGATACAAGTACAGCACAGATACAACAACAAGGATGGGCTTCAGAACAAAAACATACAAGCCAGTGACTAACCACATAATCATGAATAATAGACTTGGAAGGAGTGCCCAGATAGTGCACAGATAAACAAAATGGCAATCTTTTGGCCGGCACTGGGTCCTTGTCCTTCATAGGAATGAGAGAGAGAGGGGGTGGGGGGGGAGACTATGACCCGTCACATCCAATTAGCTGATTGAGGCAAAACGCAAAGAGCACCAATGGCGACAACGTGGAGCTGGTGTCCGAGCAACGCACCGCACACAAGTTGTGTTACGCAAACCAGAGGAGAGCCTCACTGTCACAAGCAACTAATACTGACAGGATCTCTCTCACTCTACCCTTCTCACTCTATCTATCTATCATCTATCTATCTATCTATCTATCTATCCATCCATCTACCTATCTCTCTCTCTCTCTCTCTCTCTCTCTTTCTGTCTTCCTCTGACTCCCTCTCTCTTGAAACTGAACAGAATATATGCACACAGAAGTGGTAATACAGAATGACTATAAGCTCAATGTGACAGTCAGTTGCACAGACACTTGTATTCCCACACTCACTCACTCACACTGACAAACACTCCCTCTTTCTTTCTTTCTTTCTTTCTCTCTCTCTCTCTCTCTCTCTCTTTCTCACGTGCTTGTGCTCACAGACACACACACACACACACACACAGACACTCCGACACACACACACAGACACTCCAACACACACACACACACACACTCCAACACACACACACATACTCAAACAAACACACACACTCAAACACCCACACACACACACAAACACACTCAATCACACAAACACACAAAGTGAAGTGGAAATTGGTGGTGGGCACACAACCACCCTGGCACCAGTGTTTTTGGGCACGCCAGTACAGCTGCCTCCTCATAACCAAATCGGCTAATAGCCGTGCGGCATGCTGGTGGGAGGAGAGGAGAGCCTGCCAGTGATCAATTGATCCACTCGGCGCACGCGATGTGACACTGGGGTAGAGAAGCCCACGCCGCCAGGAGACAGATTGTGACATTCTGGTGACATTATCATCTCAAGACTCCTTCTCATTCGATATCTGAGGATGCTAATCACGCGTCTTGGATCAACAGTTTTGCCATCTTCAAAAGGCTAAGAAATAGTGGCATGACCCACATGGAGGGTGACCCTCTCTGGAGCCACAGTGTAGAGAAGGGGAAGGAGCAGAGAGAGAAAGAGGGGAAGACAAAGAGGAGTAAGAAAGAAACTAACAGCATGTGGGAGAAGAGAGAGAGAAAAACTGAAAGAGTGAAAGAAAGTGACAAGAGAGAGAGAGAGAGAGAGAGAGAGAGAGAGAGAGAGAAAGCGAGCAAGCAGAAAAGACAGAAGACGAGCCCCGTGATGACAAGAGGGGGGGACGGTCACAGAAGATGAATATCGCCATCTACTGGAGGGCTGCAAAGGAGCAGTGTGGCGCGCTGGTGGGGAGGCGGGCAGCGGCCTCCTGGATCCCCGTCTCTAAGTACGAGCTGTCAGAGGTGATTAGGCAGTGGCGGAGACGCCGGACCTCACGTTCTGAAGCGCTGCTCAGTGGAAAATCACCAGCTCAGGATCAGGGCAGGGCCTTCAGACAGACACACACACA
This sequence comes from Sprattus sprattus, assembly GCF_963457725.1. Taxonomy (NCBI): domain Eukaryota; kingdom Metazoa; phylum Chordata; class Actinopteri; order Clupeiformes; family Clupeidae; genus Sprattus; species Sprattus sprattus. Next base: position 16,653,416 of record NC_137914.1, read on the forward strand.
CACAGACACACACACACACACACACACACACACACACACAGACACACACACACACAGACACACACACACACAGACACACACACACACACACACACACACACACACACACACACACACACACACACACACACACGGCTCCCACTCCAGCCCAGACTGCCTCTATCCCTTTGCAACCACTGGTGGCACACACACAAAAGATAAAACCACGGCCTATGTCAGCAGATCAGAGGTCTAGATCTGCCATGTTTTTGGTTTTTCGGATATCTTCGCTTTATAAATGCGATGTAACTGTGGTGTTGGGGGGGGGGGGAGCAGTTGAATTTACACAGCTTGCAGTTGGGCCAGAGTGATTCAGGCCTGGTTTCAGGCTTTGTGGGGCTGATCAGAATCCCACACGGCCCAGCCCAGCATTAGTATCAATCACAGCGCACATTTTCAATCATCACTTCAAAACCAAACCATATTCATCTCCCGAAATGTCCGAGATGAGCTGAAATCCACAAGGCTACGAGCTATGCAGAGTGATTTACGCCTGTTGACGGAGAAACAAACATTGCTGCGACTTAACTGCGCCCATAGAATTTGAAAAATGCCTGTCTGTTAAAAGGATCATCTTTTCCACTGCGTTCAGCCAGAATCTACAGGTTTTACTGCATACTTGCCCAGAGCATGAGGTGCCACCCAGCCACGTACGCTTCCAAACTCAGGAGATATAAATCTGATGGGAGGGCTTCACCCAAAAGCTGACGCAACAGCAAAAACAATCTCTCATGTAATTAGTGAAAAACAGGGCTTGTACCTCGGGCCACACAAACAGGTTGAAGAATCAAACACTCATGCGTTTCTCCTTATGATTCAGTGTTTAAGGGAAGCTTAATGCACGCAGGTTTAAGTGGAAATAGTTCTACCTCAGTGCATGACTACCTCTGCATATGTGAAGGTTCCTTTGTGGTTGAAATGTCGCTCTGACCGTAACTGCTGCGAAGACTAAATATTCTTTGTACATGTGTGTGTGCGCTTCAGGAGGGTCTCTTAAATATGCGATTTTGTGGGTCAAAGGTGACAATAGGGAACTCCAGCATTAACTTATCTAACCTAGGGGACATTTGTTCGTACACCCCCAAAATCCAACATCACTGATATACTAACATAGGTTTCTCCTTGCTTAAAGGCTACATTTGTATTCTTTTAGACTAACATAATATTTGTTGCAGACAGAATGCAAGGCAAAGCTTCAGAGTGCTCCTGGGTGCCTGAAGGTGTGTCATGCGTATGTGCGGTGTGTGGAGCTGATGTGGGGAGTGGGGTGGGGTGGAAGTGGCAGTGAGTGGGTTCCAGGGGAGAGCGGGCCACGTTTGGGAACAGAAGCCCCTCCAATGTGACCGCAAGGGTGCATGAGAGCAAAGGGGCTGAGCTGGCAGCAGAGGGAGGGGTGGAGGGGGCAGCTGGTGACAGACACACACCTGTTCTGACATTCTCTGCCGACCTTGACTCTGAAAAACACATGACAATGCCACTCTCCGCATTCCCAGGGGACAGGCACATTCAGGCAAGGCCCCTCTTTCCTTTTTCTCTCCGACCCCCACCTTCCCCACCACCACCACCAGAAGCACCATGTCCCTCACCCTGATCACCTAAAAGTTCCCTTCTACACTTGGAGAGAAGGCGAAGACAGAAAAGTAGAAACAATATGTGTGTGTGTGTGTGTGTGTCTTTGAGAGAGAGAGAGAGAGATATTTAACCAGGGAAAATCAGAGAACGGAAGACCCTCCCGCGCATGGTAGTTTAGAGTAGAGGTATGTGATAATAATGCACCATGTAGAGTAGTGAATGCTGGTTAGAGGTTTTTCAAGAACACGAGTGTGACAATATTTAGTAACCCAGAGAAACACAATGCCGTTACTATATTTAAATATCAGCTGCGATTCTAAATCCGTGAACCATACAGCCTTTTGAACCCTTCCACACCTGAATGGTAAGGCTGAACTAAATACCAGAAGCAGAAGAACTTTTACCAAAACAAGCAAACAAACATACACTTCTCAGCAATGTGCAGTTGAGTAACCACTGGTGGTTCACAAGGCCTCATTTTCTCACACACTCGCCTTCCTTTCAGTCTAGTTTCTGTCAAGCCACACTGACACCTCACAGCTTCTCTTGCATCTGAGCTATAAAACACACAACAAAAAAACTAATTAACGGAAACATGCACAAATTCAAGAAGCGATCGCAAACCAAAAGAGCACGGAGAGTTAAAGCAGCGGTTAAAACAGAAACGAAAAAGTAAAATAACCATGAAGCCTTATCTCAACCTGATAAAAAAAAGACCCACACACACTAGACACCCTATCAGTCAGACAGTAGGTCAGGGCGAGTCAGATCAGGAACTTGGGTCGTCCAGACATCAGATTTCCAGTCACAAGGGGACCCTGTGTGTGTGTGTGTGTGTGTGTGAGAGTGTGTGTGCGCGTGTGTGGAAGGAGGGGGGGGGGGGGGGGTGTTTGGGGGTTATCGTGTAACTGCATTTGTCACCTGGCCTAGAATCACACGTCGACCCGCTCATGGCCCTGTTGTTACCTACCGCACAAAGTACAGCACAGCGCCAAGGCCACAAATCCTGTGCTACCTTCCGAGAGTGTGGAGGCCTGAAGGGGGGGGGGGGGGGGGGGGGATGAGGACACCTGGACCTGGCCTCCACACAGCCAGAGAAGTGACATCACCACACAGGCCAGAACCACAGATTATACGACAAAATAGAGTTTGAGTGTATTCACCTCTCTCATACACACACACACACTAAAAGGAGACAGAGGAGCTCAATGTCCTCCACTCCTGACAGCGAGCAGGCCGGTCGAAGGTGAGCTCTCGTCCTGGGAAGCAGGACAGTGTGATGTGCTGTGGCTGCACTGGCTTTGCTCTGCCGGCCTGCCCGAGCGGAGACAGCCCCTATGCTGCAGCTCAGAGCAGCAGGTGAGCACGCGGCAGTCTCCAGCAGCCCCTAGTGCTCAAGCAGGAGGCAGCAACAGGTGACAAATAAATAGGCTGGGGGCGAGGGGGTGCACAGCTAGAGCGTACAATATGAATATTAATCCAGTTGAATTCAATAGAGTGAGTCCTAAGGGACAGCACATCACAAGGGTCCAAGCTGGACGCTGGGCTGTCCAGATGGGTGGTCAACTTCACTCCTGTGACGAGCATTGGCCATCCAGGCTGTCCGTATAACAAAGAAAAACTCCCTACAAAGGGAGCTGCAAAGTTTCACTCCATCTTCAATGACGTCCTTCTTTTCTTACAGCCCAAGTTGCCACCCCACAACCCACCCCCCACCACCCCGTGCAGTGGAGCTGGTATCATTCCTGCTTGACAGAGCACCACGCTCCCCCTGATAGGCCTGATAAAGCCATAATCTCGGGTTGCCACACAGTGCAAAACATAAACCCAATTAGCATCTCCCCTTCATTCGTTTTCATCAAACTAGCAAAAACTGACAAGTATTAATTAATATCTGTTACATGTTATTTTTTCCCCCTCTTTTAGCAAGGCAGAGCGACAGGGTGGTGGGTGGTGAGGGAGAAGCAATTAGTAGAACAAAATAATCAAAATAGTATGTTTCAAAAAGCACTGATAAATGTCCTACGAGGGCCCGACTAAATGTAAGAAGTGTAATATATTCTTGCTGTCATATTCCATTAAACTGCTATTACAGGCCTGAAAGAACTATTAGTCACTGCATTATTAATAACATTAATGTATTTACATTTTTAGTGTACAAGCCGCTTTTTCCGGCAATAATTTATGAACTTGACTTCAGATATTTTATAATGTTCGCCCCCACTACCATGTACAGTCTTTTGAGCTTATTATTGATTATGAAAAACTGCGAGAATTTTTATGTTTGGATCCCTTCCCCCTCCACCTCTCTCTTAATGTATTGGAGAGGGGGGCCTTTGCATTAGGGGACTGAAATAAAGTGCATTTACATCTGAAGCAGAACTTCATAATTTACATGGCAACATTTATTAAGGGTGACAAATGAGGGTTTGGGCCACTCCATGCTTTTCCACAATGCAGCACTCACTCAATCCATGCACAGTAAATTACGGCAAGCCTAGTGAGTGCTGGTGCAAATGATTGTGTTATATTTATGCTGCACATGTATGACTCCTGGGAGGTTAGCACTCGCACTGTGGAGAGACTGTTTACCAAAGAGCCTAGAGTGACTTTGTGGATGTGTTTGTGTGAGTGTGTGTGCATGTGTCTGCATATGTTCTTGCACTGCAAATACTTTGAATTTATTGCTTAGTATAAAAGTTGTGTGGAAGTGACTGGTGGCGCATGCAAAGTGGAAAAGGACTTTCTGCTTCATGACTACTCAGAAGAGTCACAGGAGATGACATAGTATAACATTAGAAGGTCCAAGCAAGATATGACTTGTATGCTACTATGTTAAATACTAGGGATCATTTCTGGACATACTTACAACAGAGCACTGTAATAGAGGTATGCAGAGCACTGTAATAGACCTTAAAGTTCCTGGCAAGCTATTCTGGCCTCTTCCTCAAAGAACAAATGAAATCCACCTTAGAAGGCACAGTAAAAAGAAATTCCCTTAAACCCTATAGTCAGTCATTCCTCTAAGAAATGAGAAATAAAAGTCTCATTCATGAATAAATGACTTCCCTCGTTCCCCCGCTAATGTTCCTCAACCGATAACCACCATAAGCCAGCGTGTAATGTTCAATAATTATAGAGAGAAGCATTTTGCACTGCTGTAGTTACAAATGCACCATGGGAATCCCGCTATTTAAACAAATAACTGGCGCTGCAGGGGAGTTGGCAGATGAATTAACTGCTAATAACTTACTGGGAAGCCAGATAAAGAACATTTTCCACGTGTCAATTACAAATCAGTTTTTCTCTGATTTCTAGACTTCTGAAAATATTCACAAGCTGTAAAAGAGAAAACAAGAAAAATAAATAAATAATACAAATTCCCACAAGGTGGAGGGGGGGGGGCGTGTTGCATTTACATCGCTTTGCAGAGGTTTTCATCTTTCCCTCTTTTTTCTAGGCTTTGTTTTGATCAAGCAACATCGGGATGCGCGGGTCTTTTTTGTCTCATTTGGTGTGAAAGGCTCTAGCCTTGGCTCACCGGCCTCCTGGCCACCGCTGACGCTCCCCAGCCTGCTGCTTGCGGGGCCCTGTGCAGCTTCAATCACAACTCCTCTTCATTAAAATCACATGGCCCCTGCCAAAACCAGAAGAGACACCGGCAACTGCAAAAAAAGAAAGGACTTAAAAAAAGAAAAAAATATCAGATGCTAGGTGTCTCAGTACCTGAATTACCATAGTCATTTACTTAATAAAGGCAGGCCTGTTTCCTGTCAATCAGTGGCTGTCGCGTCCCTCATTTGCGGTGGTGAAAACGCCGGAGTAATTGCTTCTTATACTAATCAACACAACTTGGGTAATTATGCCTTGAAAGTGACATTGGTGGGTTGGGGGGTTGGCTGTTAGGTGATGTGAACAGGCCTGACAGTAAAGGCATCTCTCGTGCAGCCCTGAGACTACGAGTCACACAGTGGACCAGTCTCTCCTCCTTGCGACGCGCCTCAAAACATACAAAGGAGGGAGAAAGAGGGAAACTTTATATCAGACACAAGTAATTACAAAGTGCCAGACTGGTGGAAATGGCCATTCAGCACCGAATCCTTTCCCAGGCGTGTTAGAAAAATAAACACAGCGAGGGCTGTAATTAAAATGGTGTCATATTTCCGTCATCTGAGGAAAATGCATAATGACACAGTTCAAGAAGGCTACGGAGGAGAAAAAATGGGAAATTATAGATCTGTAGTTGACATATTGTTTAAATTAATGTATTAAAAGCGATGCAGAATTGTGTAAGTACAAATTAAATTTTATTGAATTTGGCATAATCATAGTCTTCAAATTACAGTCTGACAAAAAAAATAAAAAATGGAGCTTTCCCTTAAAAGTGGCTGGAATGGCTGTGGACATCGCAAGGCATCCCCTCGAGACAAGATTGAAATTCCCAGGCTTGCATCACACCCACTGCTCCGGGGTCAAACATCGAACACACACCACCACCACCAGTAGGCGAACGGGATGACTCAGGCGTTGGCTCCCTTTAAGCAAACAGTTCAGAGCTCCCAGAGAATCTTTTCCTCACTGAGAAGGAACTGGTTAGAGTCAAAGACAAAACCTTTCCTTTGCATCTGTAGCGCCCATGCCAAGAGGGGACCAACACAAGTGCTTGTAAAAAAGCTTGTAACAGACATGTGCCAGCTGTACAAAGTAGCGAGCCTGCGGAACAAACCAGAAACATCAGCCCTTAGCTATCACGACTAATCAGGGTTGAGGTGTATGGCTTTAAATAGCCGATGCGGTTTGAACTGTGGTTACTGTTGATATATCACCTCAGGTGCATGCCGGTTGCCATTCTCACAGGGGAGAGAGATTCTGTATTTGTGTCAACTGCTGAGTGATTGATGTGCAAAACACCCCTCTTCCAAAACCTCTGTCGTGCTGATACATGCTGAATGACTTTTATTTTACCTGGATTTAGACTGGATTTTAAGGGTTCAAGGAGCTTCATGCATCCACTGAGAGCCCAAACTTCCTGAAGAGGAGAGGAGAGGGGAAGTTAAGAGAATCTGTTCCCAGCCTGGCAGTGACAGTGGCAGAAAACAGTGAATCAGCCGGGAAACGGTACAGACACACAGCCTCCTGAATCACCCTCAGGACCGCTCGGGCTGATGGCTTTTGACTCGTCTGACAAATCTAATTGGACCTTCCCAAGGGGGCTTCCATCATTCTGTTCACAGGGTCACGTGTTCCAAGGGACAAACCCGCCAAGTAAACCATCCAGACCCGGTCGGAAGAAATGCTTAGATGGGGGTTATAGTCTCTTTGTAGAAGACAAATAACCGTCTTCTCTGCTGTTTCAGGCCCTCAAGCCTTAAGGGCTACAATGTCCTCTACAACTCGACCCTCTGAACACCTGCTGGGCTGCATTTGCCATCTGGAGATCAGGAAGACCTGGTGGTTCCAGGATTTCTCTTCTTCTCACTGCTCTGCTGCGACAATCAGTTCTTCCCCACATCCCCCCAACAATCAGGTCTTCTTCTGCACATTTAGACCATTAAGTGAACCCAGTCACTCAAGTCACAAGAGTGGTGCAAAGGTTACGCAGTACAAATATGGGGTAGGATACTCTGAAGCACATCACTATGAGTCAGCTGCATGTGTAAGTAGAGGCTGATGTCTTTGGCTGACAGAGATGTAGTGTATAGTAGTCTGCCCTGGGCACCTTCAGTGGTCGTCTAAACAGAATTGGTGGGTCAAAGGCATGCTTTACTTTGTGATTAGAGATAAAACTGCCACTCATTATTTCATGGGTTCTAGGGTGTCTGGACAAGGGAACATCAATTCACCAGTTTATCATGTGCAAAACATATAAATTCAGAAGTGAACAATGTCTTCTCTAAAGCAATATTCTGATGTCCTCAAGGCTTTGGGGCTATTTCATCTGAGAACCATTACAGTCCTGCGTTGTAGGGTCTGAGTAGTAACTGTCAGTTTGAACTGCAGAGAAAAATGAGCATATTTACATTCTGAAAATCAAATACAGACTGACCTTGGAGTAAGTATGTGCAATATGTCAGATCACAGCATTCAAAACACAGATGACCAATACGTCACTGTTAGTGCGGAGGGCAACCTCAGGACCTTCACCTCGGCTTAATGTAGAGTTCATTTGATTCATTTTAAATCTCCCCTATAGCATGTGTAATTGCATAGACTCTCAAGAGTGCTTTGCAACACTTTGCAATGTAGATTTTCTGGGCAGACATCTCTTTCCAGAAAAAAAAAATGAAGCCGTGTTCAACCAGTTGTAAATACTTGGGAAATATAATTTACATGAGTGAAACAATAATGGAAAGACTAAAAATGTTCACAAAATAATCTATTACTGTTGGGTATAGCCAACCCATATAATTTTCTGTTCACAGTACCTTAAAAGCCATGTCACATGACTATAGGCACGATCCTTACCTTATTTAAATTGGAATATGACTAAAGACAAATCGCTTTGCACCTAAGTAATTAACACCAAACTTGTTATATTTTCAAATCAACCTATGTTATTCTCTCTTGCAACTAAATTAATAACTTGGGCATACTACCTCAGTTGTGTCTTCATGCTAGAAAGGGCTTTCTGCACTGCAGGCGAGTCAGTGTGCAGATTATGAATGAAAATTGTCCCTGCAGTAGGAAATAAGGGAAGAAATGGCCTTTTCATGTGGGAAGATGTCCGGCCGTAAATCTGCTAAATTATGCCTTTGGGGAGCAGGCCCTGGTGATCTGGTCCAACAGAACACATCAGAGAGAGAAACCACAGAATAATGAAATCTGGGGCCCAGTCGCCTTTATCGACTCATCCTTTTCAAAGAGCAAGGGAACATTCCGGAGACATTGTCAACATCAAAAAGAGCAGTGTTTGCCAAGTACAGAAAAGAATAAATACAGTAATTCAGTAACTCAGAATGACATCACAAAGTGAGAGATGAAATGTGAGAATACCTAGTGGACCAATAATTTGGTCTCTGACAATTTTTTCCACCAAGTTCAAAAAGAAATCATATGAATACAGCTTTGCGTCACTGCGCAGTCATACAATTAATCATATTTTATTCCAGTAAACGGAGACCAGTTCTTGACAGGATTACGTTTAAAGGGGAATTTACAACAACAGAAAAAGAACGGGTAAATGAGGCTCAAAAGTCAAAAAGACAAAGAAAAAAAAAAGCCTTGGGTGATTCACCTCCAATGTGGCATGATGACTTTAAAAGTGCAACCTGCACTGAAACAAGAAGTCCAAGCTGCCGCACTGCTAACTCATTTTCTCAGGCCGGGTCGTTGGCGGACCTCAAGAAAAGTGCACAGAGCACGCACGATAAATCTGACGTGAAATCATAATCATAAAAGCAATTAGCTGACCCTGCTCGGCTCGTCCTTGGACATGACAGAGAGAATTCATACGGAGACCTCTAAGGAGGCAGGAGTGGGGGGGGGGGGGGGGGGGATGAGAGGAGAGAGAAGAGAGAGAGAGAGAGAGAGAGAGAGAGAGAGAGAGAGAGAGAAGAGAGAGAGAGGGGAGGGGAGGCGAGGAAAAAGTGCAACACAGCAACAATAAAACAGCAGGCCCTTCCTGTGTCATTAACCATCGACTCCAAGAGCTCAACAACACATCATTAGGCTGGACTCAAGCGCCACGCAGCCTCCTCTCTAACCGTACTCAGGTGTCTCTCTGGCTCACCGTCTCATATAGACAGAAGAAGCTAGTTTACCTACTGGACTCGACAGGGCAAGGACCACAACAAGGACATGACAACACAGTGCCATCCTATAGTTTGACAGATAGCTACAGAAGACAACGGACACAACCTTACGCTTTTGTAAAACACAAAACACACTCACACACACTGACATCGCTCTATTTGTGGTAATTTAAAAGAACATAAATAAAATTGACATTTAAGTGAAGTCATTTAGCAGTCACCTTTTCCCATAGTAGAATACTGTACAGATAAGGTATCTGTCATTTGTGTTCATTTGTATAGGCTACCCTCACGACCCCGTTGTTGGCACGTCAGCACCTCACTCTTCCAACTCCCAAAAAAGATCATTTAATTTCCCAGAGATATAAATAGACGCTCCTTCAAAGATGCATTTTTAGTGATAGTTATAGTGACATGATAAAAGAGAGTGATAACAACAATGAAAAATTAAGTATTATGTGAAATGCAACAAAATGCATATAAAAATATTTTTTTTAAACTCGCACACAGATTACCCTCATATTGTTATTACAGAGGGTTGAACAACTCGCTGCCACCTAGCGACTGTGACCATGAAATATGTGTGAGCTTCATGCCCCCGTGCCAGCAGTAACTCTCCTTTACTGCAGACAGCTCCAATAAAGGACTACAATTACAATTAAAGTAATGAGTAAAAAAAAGGCCCAAGCAAGGTTCCCTTGACAAAGTTAATTGCAGCCTAGTTTCCGACAGATTCAGAAGAAGCCTTTTTGGAGTCGTTACCGTACTGCGCTCACTGAATAATTAACTTTTCTGAAACCCCGAAATGACAACAAAAGTAAAACACCGTCTCTCGGCACTTGCTACAGTCCTATTCATGAACCTTGAGACCACAGGAGAGGAGGAGCACTGTCAGCTTTTATTGTTAAGGACCCATCAGAGGCCTGATATTGAGTTACATAGAGAGAAAGAGAAAGAGAGAGAGAGAGAGAGAGAGAGAGAGAGAGAGAGAGAGAGAGAGAGAGAGAGAGAGAGAGAGAGAGAGAGAGCAAGAGAGGGAGCAAGAGAGAACGAGAAAGACCCCACCCCACCCCCCACCCCCCCACCCCAAGATGGTATTTTATTTTCAAAAAACGACCAGATAAGCAACAGATGGCTTTTGTGACTTCAGGGCCAGGAATGACAGCGAAGAGGGAAGAAAGGGGGAAAAATGAACCGGGTGGGAGAAAGACAATATGATGGAATGAGGGTGCATGTTTGAGAGAAAGACAGAGAGAGGATGTCTTAGTGTAGGAGAGAGGTAGAGAGCGAGTTCTCCTGAGTGATGCCACTGGCTGCAGCGTTAATGTTGGCATCTTGTCAGCCAGCCCCCGATTTCTAAGCTTGGTGCATTTTTTCCTCCCTCCACCCCCCCCCCCCCCCCCCCCCCCTCTCCTCTACCTCCGCCTCCTCCTTCTCCTCCACTGTGGTGGTGATAGCAGAGGGAGCTCCGGAAATTCAGAGACTGCTGAGCCAAAACAGATCACTTCAAAGCGCCTTATTTAACGCTCGCTAAATTTTTCATCACAGTCGCTTAATATCCTGGGGAAGGGGGAGCTTTTGAAGTTGCTGCGAGACCGGGATGTTCTTGCTCCTCCCCTCCAGCCCCCCCCACCAACCCCCCCCCCCCCCCCCCCCCCACTGCTACCCACCTCCAAACACCATGCCTGAGTTTCTCCTCTCCCTCAGCCTGAACTAAACCCACCCTGCTCCCACCCACCGCCCAGTCCTTCTATCAGAGGTCGGACGGTGAAGGTGTGTGGAGTCGACCCAGAGCGCCAGGCCAACCTTGTTGCCAGTCCCGCTGAGGCACCTGCTACCAAGGCAACACTACCCAGCAGCAGGTTTTTTCGCTCACGCACGCGCACACACACACACACACACACACACACACACACGTATGCACACATGCATGCACACAAGCACATCAGGGAATAGTATGCCATGGAGCCAGATATGATCAATAATGCATGCACTATTTTCAAACACACAGACAGGGTTAAAAGGTCTGTTTGGTGTTTTCATTCCTAAAATGAGTAGCGCGGTGTCTTTGAAGATCCTGGGGGGCTGCCCAGGTACTGCCATTTACCCACATACGAGCAGCGATTACAAACCAGATAAATATATACACAGAACAGCTTGTTTGTCAGGGCCTGGGGTCATGAGACACTGGAGAAGGAGAGCTGAGTAGAGTGATGCAAAGGAGAATGAGAGAATGAGAGAAAGAGAGAGGGGAACAGAGGATGCAGGAACAATCACAGGGGCTGAGGGACAGGGGTACAGAATAGCAAGAGGAGAATAAAGAGAGCAACAGACAGTCAGGGAGTGTGTGAATGAGTGAGTGCAAGAACAAGAATGAAACGAAAAAGTCTGTGTATTTGCATGTGTGTGTCTATACGTGATGGTGTGACTGGACAACCGCCCTGTAGGCAATAACTAGAGAGGGGACTGTCTGATGGCTGGGTGGTGTGGTATAGCACTCTTGCGTTTGGAGGTACTGGTCTAAACCTTCTGGCGTGCAGTGGAGCCGACAGCCTTTTGCGCCTCCCCAACCAAACGCAGCCTCACGCCACCCAGGAGCAGCAACACACTGCCTGAGCACACTGACGGGCCAAGGTGAGTCAGAACCTGTTAAAGTGACCGGTGTCCCCTGCCTGTCACACTCTCACACACACACACACACACACACACACACACACACACACACACACACACACACACACACACACACACACACACACACACACACACACTCAAGCATACAAGCCCCGAGTCTCCCTTCAACCCAGCCACTGGTCCCCTTCCTCTCATCCAGATAAAATCCTTTCAGACACAAATTTCAATTATTCACCTCCTCCAAATAATGCCTTGTGACATGAATTATCCCGCAATGTAATAATCCACTTAACTGGGAAAGAGCAGCTCATCAGAAAGAGAAAAGGGGGAGAAAAGAGAAGGCGAGTCCTCGACCAGCTACCGACAGTAGAAGGCTTAATAATCTACATTTTTTACGCTGCTAAGGAGCGAGCTTGAAACATCGCTAGACGTGACGCATGGCGTGAAATTACATTGACACAGGGAACAATAGCACGGTTAATTACCCAAAGACGACAAAGATGTCATCAACACGATCATCACAATGCAAGCAGAGCCTTCAGATTTGTCTTGAAATTAGAAAATCATGAGGTAGGCTGTGGTTTCAGTTAAGACTGTAAAGTAAATATGGGAAGGCAAAGAGTCATACCCGTCAATTTCCAGCACACAACAAATTTTGCCATATTCTTAGATTGTATTCTCTTTTTAATGCAATTATACTGATGTAGTCCATATTACTGACTATTAAATTAGATATGATTTCTTTCCAGAGCCTAAAGGTAGGACCTATCCAAGCCTTGACCACAAGGATATGGAGGTTATAAGCTATTTGTTTTTGTTCCTGTTATGTTTACTTTTTGGGGTAAAAATGCTTACAATTTTTCTGAGATAAATTTCAGTACAATACTTAAACCATAACTAGGTTCAGAGGTGGATATGCAGACACAAAACACATAATCCTATTCTCAACAAAAAATTCAGTTTCAAACCAAGCCTTTTATATTCTTTTACACTCTTTAGACATTACCCCATCCATACAGTCGAGAGTCTAATGTCGTACTACAAATAAAATACAGGCCTTACCAATGCTTCCCGCGTAGGGGCGTCTTCTCTGATGGATGAGCCATTCTGAAACAAAGTGTAAGCTTGCATTAGAGCGCCATCTATGGGTAAACATTCAATATTATATGAAGTCAATTAATTGGAGACACACAGATCTTTTTACACCTAACAGAAGACCATAGTTTCCCAGCTAAGCCCATGTAACACATGTATTCATCAATTTGAGACTAATCGGGACACTGACATAAGGCAAAACACACAGCATGCTCGGCACACATACAGAGGCGGGCATGGAAAAGAGAATGTGTCCTAAATGGAAGTCAAGGGTAAACAGCCACCTGCTGGAGCAAATCTGAACACATGACATCCTAACATTATTACCAGGAAAATAGCACAGAGGTAATTTGTGCGATGCTTCCGTCCAGCATGCGCCATGTCTGTCTGAGAGGCTTAATTGAATATGGTAACCCACTGACCGTCGCCACAACACAGCCGCAGACGTTTCAGATAAAGCCCGAAGACGGATAATACCAGGTGAATTGAATATGCTTCACTTTAATACCGTTTTACAACTTCCCTTTGCCTGGCTATTTGGCCCACCTGCTGTCTCCTGCCATGGCTTCATCCCCCCACCCCCCTCTGCTCATGTTTCACAACACAGGCTTTCTTGTTCTGCCTGACCTTGATGGGGCCTATTTGTAGGGACTGACCATTTCTTGTTTTGTGTTTGATTTGTCCCATGTTAGATAATAGGCACATATTTTGTTTCATACATAGGCTATTTCAATTTTGTAAGAGGACATTTTGAGAATAGAAGGTTTTTTTTCAAACAGATATTATTTTGCCTTTGTGTGTGTCTCTTTGTGTGAGCATACGTGTATGTGTGTGTTTGTTTAATTAGGTTAGGTTTCGGTAAGGTTTCTTTAGTTTCAGCACTTGAATTCGTGATCCCAGGCATCTTTCCCCCTGCTGAAACTGCAACAGGATACATGACAACAAGCAAGAAAGGCTATTCCATTCTGAAGTCAAGCTCTGCGGCACAGATGAACTCTCATGTTGAGCACATCCACTTGGGTTGCAGGAATCCAGGTGAACCATTTCCACAGGGGGAGCCCACATTGAAACACAAGACTGGTATCAAACCAACAACTAAAAACAGAATCCTTCTGGATTGCTGAATAATTAACAGAAAGATCATTTGCTTTAGTCTCTGCTTTCAGAGAGCTGAGTTTACCAGTCTGTAATTAGTGTTTTTTAACAACTGTCCTGGACTTGAACCCAACATCCAACCACAGGCATTCGACAGAGGAAGTCCCTCTAGTCTTGGTTCAAAGCCATCTTAATGGGAGAAAAACACTATTTAAGTTAATCCTCTATTGTATGTTCAGTGCCAAAACAGAGTATCTTTTTTAGTAAGGGATAGCAATTCAAATTAGTTTCCCTGCAGAAGGTACTTTGTCAAAAGTTATTATGGTGAAATTGACTATAGTGTAGTGGTAACATAATTTGTTCATGTCTAGCAATGGACATAAGATACATAAATCTAGACATGGATACCGCTCAAAACTTGGACAAAACTGCTCAAGATTTGGAAATGTGATGTGAATGTGATGAAGGCCTAGTATTAAAAGACACGTAGGGCCTTATCTAGATTAGAGTTTTTGGAGGACAACAACACTAATGCTGACAGACTGTGGTATCATCTTTACAAGATTTGTTTGGTTTGTCAGGTGACAGCTGCCATCCTCTTGCACATAAACAGAGCAGACTCAATGATCTGAAATTCACACCAAAACTCTGAATGCCTGCCAGTCTTTCCAAATGTACGAGCTGGCCTTTGAGTTAGCTATTCACTATGTAGTTCTGTTGTTGGGGTCAGGCCACCCAGTCAAAATGTAAGAAAAGCCTTCACAGGCCAAAATTGCCATCTAGAAAAACTAAAAGTCAAGATTTACCGTGCTAATAAGCTTTTTTTATCTGTGTACTGTAAAACTGTGCTGTGCTTTTACTTAACTTTCAAAATATAAAGTTGTGAAGTAGGCATATATATATATTTATATTTGTTAAATATCAGAAATATATATTGAATAAGTAAATAATTAAATATGTTTCTGAGGAAAACTGTGAAATAGACCAGAGGGCACTAAGAAAATACAGATTAAAAACAGATTTTTTTTTGTTGGGAAGTTATCAAACAGTAGTTTATGGGTTTCATAAATGGGATCTGAAGGACAACTAAATGACTCCAAAATATTGTATACTGACTGAAATAATACATTCCAGTAAAATATCAGGCTTAGACACAGGCTGCACGTTAGCCAAGCACTGTATGTTGAATGGTCAATGTGTCTTGTGCCGAGTTTGTGAGTACACATTTCAATACTGGAAAATACTTGACAGAACCTTATCAAAGATAGTTACCTTACGGGTTTACTTCGTTTTCACACTATCGTACACATAAGGGAGTCATGGCTGGCTGGCATGACATTGTACAGTACAAGTTAAGCCTTTTTTTTGACATTTCCGACTTGAAGGCTAAAATATCAGTTTGGTAATGTCAGCCACGAGCTGAAAAACATCAAGTTGACATAGGCTAGGCAATGAAGACTTAACTTACAAACTGATCCGTCAATTGTCAACTAACTGAGACAACACCTGCACGGTGAAAGCTCATGACTCACGAGATAATATGAAACAAACCTAATGTACTGCTTACTGACAACGTTTACATCAGGCCTACAATGTGCGCATCTGGGTTAGTGACCCTTGAAAGCTGGCCAACACAGCATGCCTTGCAGGACCTAGTTTGTTAGCTCCCGACTGCAAGCTAGCCAGAGCGTTCCCCCTTACAGCTAACTGGCTGAATAATGTTAGCAGAAAAAAAGGTCCGAACACTACTCAGAATTAAACATTTTTTGAAGTTGCACGGCAGTTGTTTAATGTATAAACGATACAGTTACAGATAGTTATTGTCGCTATTAAAAGTTAATTTCAAGTATGCATATAGTGCATGGCCTGCACCTGTCAATGACGTTCGTTAGCAGAGGCTAAAACTTTTTCAAGACAGGTGAAAACAATAGACGCTGCCCCTGAGCAAACTAAAGGTAACACTGTGGTGCCCCAGGCCTATCAGAAAATGAGTGCTTGCCACGCTGAATGGCACCAAACATTGTAGACTACCTGTATTTGGTGTTCAGGCTGTTCAGAGGATGCCATCTTCTTCAGTGTACAGCTAGCTAGCTAACTACACACGATAGGCAATCATCTACTATGGCCTGACAGTCTAAACTAGTAGATCCTGATCAGCATATCACAAACAAGGAAGTGGCACACTCATGTCAACGGTCTAGTTATTTCAGCTGTGTTGTAGAGAAACATTTGTGCTAAATTAAAACTCTAGGCACTGTTAATTTCAACATCAATGTTATAATAACATTTACGACTGTACTGGTCATAAGCCGGTCATAGAGCGTTAGCTTACTCGCTAGATATGCTGTCTATCTCACTGCATTTCCCAGGATTCTAGTGGCAAGCCTGTTTCAACATATCGAGGGAAACTGCTCAGGGGCTTACAACAGCATGATACATTAGCTGGATTTTTTATTCTCTCTTAGTAGTACAGAAAACATAGTTTACAAGTCACTAACAGCAATGGCAGAAGTTAAACCTTGTAAAGTCTGCAACTTTAGCCGTCAAAAATCCTACGGACTAGTGGTGTCTTCATTAGATCAACTCAAAGTGAAAGGTAAGAGAACGCTGACTCAGTCCGATTAATGTAATCACGTTAATACCAGCCAAGAAAGTTAAAACACTAACACCAAAAAAAGGAATCATTGCTTTGTTGTAAGTTACATCTCACATCACGGCTCTCCGTCTATGTTTTATTGTATAGTAATGTAGCGTAAGCCATACAACTTATCTATCACTCTGGAACTGGCATTTCAGCCAACATCGGTTTAGGTTTGGCCTAGATATAGTAGGTTATCACCATGGGTTTTTGATGCACATCATTTCTCTAAATGGATGAAAGGACCGGCATGGGTCACATGCAATGCCATGCCATGTGAAGTGACATTTCGAAACGCAGGGTGATCCATCACAGTTCGTGTTCTGGCTTGCTTGGGCGAAGCAAGACCTCAGATAGTTCAGTGCTTGTCATTCCTAGCATGCTGTTCTCAGGGCGTGAGGAAACACATTTTGCCTGAAATATTATTGCAAACAAGTGAAAGTTAACTGAAACAAGACTAAGCTAAGGTTGGTGTCAGCTGTACTGATGTATAGTCTACATTCCCACATAGATGCAATCATAGCCTATGTAACGCAGGAGAGTAGCATAACTTTCCAGTGGACTACCTGTTCCAACTAGTTTCTCATTCCAACCACCAGGAGGTGAAACTTTAGGAATCGCCCCCGAAAAGCCCGTCTCTGTGGTGCTTGAAGATGATGGAACTATTGTGGAAGATGATGCCTATTTTTTGTGCTTACCTTCCAACACGAAGTTCATGCTATTGCATGAGAAAGAGACATGGGGCCCTACAAAAAAAAGTAAGCAGGCTGTTTCAAACTTGATAAGGCCAACACTAAATATTCACTTGATATTTAAGTGTTACTTGTTTTCTGTTACAGTTTGGATAAATTGATACTTCATAAGTTGGTATATTATAAAGAAGTATGGTTTTAACACAACAGGTTTCAGCTTTCAAATTGAAAAACCCCTGAGGTGCAGTGCTTAAATTCTTCTTCTCTTCACAGTTGACGGTGGCACTGCTTGGTTAAGCAGAGAATCCGTAGCTCTGGATGGTGATGAAGTGGATATGATGTTCAGTGGAACAGACACCTGGCAGAGTCTGGCTACACAGCTGAAGCAGGACCTTGCCAGCATCATTCTGTTGTCCGATTCACAGCTTCAGGTACATTTACTGCCCCTGCACAAACCAAAGATTCAGTCCTGATTGTCTCAGGTGCTGTCATGGTGTGTCACATTGCAGCAGAAGGCTAACCTATGACTCATTTCAACTTTTAAAAAATGTAGATTGCTTCACTGACTGATTTTACTTCCAAGAGTCTGCCCCTTTTCCTTTACATTGGTGCTTCACACTTTATCTTACAGTAACAAAACTGACCGTACTCATTTTAGTCATTATGTGTCTGTATGAAAGCAGCACACACTGTGTACATACATGTATACATACATGTATACATACACGTATACATACACGTATACATACCATAGGCAGCAACCTGCCATTGCTGTAACCGCCGCCTGTGATGTGTGTGTGATCCTAGACTCTGGTGGATGTACCATGTGCCAACCTGGCCTCAGCCCTGGGCTTTCAGCAGAAGAAGGCCCAGGCCCTCCAGGACACACTACAGACTGTTCTGGACCGGAGAGAAGAGAGCAGGCAGTCCAAGGAGCTGCTGCAGCTTTACCTCAAGACTGTGGAGAGCGAGCGAGAGCAAGAGGCCAGCCAGGAGGCTGGAGGTTGGTTATTTCTCGTTTTTCTAAAATGCAATATTAGTTTCTCTACCAGTACTCTTCCTTTATAAATACATTGCTGACGATGCAGTAGAACTAGTCTGTGGCTAAGCTACTGTTCCCTGCATGGGTGTGCCTGAAGATTTGGGATGACGCAGAATAATTGGTGGATTATTTTCACTGGACATACTTTTGTGAGCCACTGTGTGGCATAGCTGTGGCAGACAGACAAAAGGAGACTGATAAGTTTGGTAATGTCACTCCAGCGATACAGACAGTTTTTGTACAGGCAAAATTAATTATATTCGTCGTTTTCTGAATTAGGCAGTCATCTCGACGTTTTAAAACATTTACATCTACTCTGGAACTGGACCACCATTTTTATAATTTGATCCACCTCAACAGGTGATGTTATGGATGAGACTGATGGGATGGAGGTGGACTCAGGCTCAGGGTTTATGTCCAGGACTCTGATGGTCTTGAAAGGCAAAACGAGCCCAGAAACACGGCTCTCCAATCAAGAACTGCAGGCAAGTAGCACAAACATGACACTGCCCAATAGTGTTATTCTGTAGGGGCTCATAAAATTAATTAATTCAAATAAATGTAGGAGCTCTTTATTATTAGAATAGACAACAAATGAATGTGGCCAAAGCCAATATACACTATATTGGGATATCCACTGGATGGCGCTGTTGCACTGCAGACCTAAGCATTAACACTCAAAGCAAGATGACGTCTATTGGCTTTTAGGGAATTAAACTGATGTTCAATAACTTAGATGCAGGTAGTGGCAGTTGATTCCGGCACAAGAGATGCCATGTACTGCTATTCAAGTCCAGACCAAATTGCAATAGTTGAGTATGTAACAAGAGTATGTAAACTTCAAACATGTGAGTCATAACCTGATTTGCCTGGGTGATTTGTGGCTGCTGCAGATGGTCGTAAACCAGGGTGCTGCCTCCATGGAGCAGGTGCTGGGCTTGGACGCAGACAGGACCATCGCCCTGGTGCAAGCCTGTGAGGCTGAGTTAGAGGGTCGCCTCCAGCAAGTTCAAGCTCTCAAGTCTCTCAGCGCTCAGTCCCAACAGGCGAGCGACGCCTTAACCATAGAGGACACAAACCAGTCCCAAGCCAAACGCAGCAAATAGAGAAGGAGAAATAAGTGGAAGAGGTGCACACAACTCTTAATGATGTCAAGAGGAGCCGTGCAGCAACGATAATTGTGGCTGACCAAATATGTGTTATCAGGGACAAAGATCTTTGTCTTCTTTTATTTTATTTTTATACTGCAAGGAATTGTTCGATACAAATATTTTTACATTACGTTTTGACCTGCCAGGGTTGTTAATAGAATTGTTGTTGGAATATTTTTGATAAAGAGAGAAATTCACCATTTGTCAATTTCATCACCTAAAACCCCAAATCTACCTTTAAAAATATATACATTAGGTGCACCCTTAGAGGATTAGGCAAGAGGAAGATCACTGCTTCCCAAAATGAGTGCAGGTGGGAGGTGTTGCACGGGGCCAATTCCTGTCATTGACTCATTACATTCCATATTTATCCAGGATTGGAACTCACAATACACCTGCTCTTTTCTGGTCTTTTTTGTGTGAGTGTGAGTCACCAAATTGAGCCCATAAAAAGGCAGTGTAATTTCCTGCTGTTGTTCTTATTTTCTTCGCTTGTGACCTCATCAGCTGCCCCGCAGTAAGGGACACGTAGAACTGAGTGGTTCTCCCTCACTTACGGCACCAAGATCTTGGTCCTTTCATGTTACGGCAGTTTGATTAGAAATACATTGATGTTTAATAAATTATAGAAATGCCTATAAGCAACACCAACTTACATGGCATGTAGTCACAACTTTCTGAGCTCTATAACGTGGAAATGGAGTTCAGACCCTATCATGTCTATGCAAATGTCAGCAGAGCAATGTAGTAATTTGTTGCCTCAGTTAAGGATTTGTTTTTGTATATTTTGTACTGTTTTAATAAAATGTATACCATGGAGTGGGTTTTGTCCGTTAGGCTGAATTTGTTGTCTATTGTTTATGATCACTGTATATAGGAATATAGAGACCACTATCAAAATCAAAATGTCTGTTAAATCTCAATTAAACTAAATATTTGCAAAGAATATTTACAATTATTAGTTAATTGTAAAATATGAATTGTGAGGAAGTTGCTTTTTCTTTATGGGCTACGTCTGCATCTACACAAAATAGCAGCACTTAAGAGAATCAAGTCATGTCTAAACTACCTGTAATATAACCAGATATTTCACACACACAGAGAGAGAGACAGACTGGTAGACATTAGTTTACTTCAGACTTTCTCTAATGATGTAAACACTGTGGTAAAGAACATGCTTGTCTTGCGTGGAAAGACACTGCACCGTATTGGGTCTGCCTGATTAAAGATATAGGGCTTTCTCCTGAGGTGTCTGTTGTGCCCAGCACTGTAATGAGCCCTCATCATTTCTGATTGGAGTTGGAGTGGCATGGGACTGACATGAAAGGATGTTGTGCAAAGTCTGTGAAAGAACCACTGCAGATGATGAACACATCCACGCACCACACAACTTTAAAAATGCATTGCATGATTTATCTAGGGTGTATCCAGGAAGCATGGTTCCTCAGTTCAATGGTTCAGCGCCTGAGAGGTTTATGTTTTTTTTTTTTTTTTTTTTTTTAAAGGAAGCCGACCATCAGCCACACAGGAGATTTTACTGACAATGTTCTGGTAATGGTTCTCATAGTGTGCACAGTTCCCGTTGGATTAGACGTCTTACTCAGGAAGACATTAATAGCTTTTTTTGCGCAAGGATTGATTTCTGTGTACAAAGTATGATGTGTCACTCAATATCCTCTTTTCACATTTCATAAACTTTAGGACTGTATTTGACTGGAAAACACTAGATTCATCTTCACATGCATCTACACTTACTTATGGTTTAGTGACGTGCAAAAAGATCAGGCTTGGGGAGGGGGGGGGGGATATTGTCTCAGAATGTCACGGTAATGTCATACGCTGGGCCGATGAACACACTTGCCCGCATTGTCACTAGACTGTATCTACCCTTGGGGCAAGCAAGCCAACTGTGAGCAACATTTGTTGCACAAACAAACAACAAAGGCTTATGTGTTCCCCCATTTATGCTCTTTGTGCTCTTAGACTCCTCCAAGAACAATAACCACTAAATAGCCTGTCTTTCTCTTCTTTCTTTTTTTTGAACATTGTATTTATTGTGTCTTTCTCTTCTTAAAGGGGAAACATTATCACTCTGCCTCAAAAAAAATTACTGAAGCGTTACAATGCCAATATCTTAATTACAACAAGGCTGTTGATGTGATGACTATATGTTTATGAAGACAAGGTGAAAATATTTCCAAGAGTGAGCATGGCAAGAGAATTTCAGATGGGACACATGGGTGTTTGTCAGGGTTGGAGATCACTGGGAGACTGCAGGTCTAAAGTGACAGTGGAGAGGCAATTACACGAGAGAAGAGAAACCTTTAACGGGTGTTTAGATAGAAGGAGACACTGGTGGTGCTGAGATCAGTTCCATTATGCATGAGGGGTAAATTGCTGCACATCACGGATCAGGGGTCTGGAGACCACGCAGCGGCTCATTTGACTTTTAAACAACACCTCCCCCCCCCCCCCCACCCGTTCACATAAACGCATTCAAAGTGCAACAAGTGGCTGTTAGGTGTGCTTAAGTTCTTAGCAGGAATGATTGTTTCCTACTGCAGGTTCTGGGAATTAAGCCACTTACATGCAAAGCAACCACTGACATGTTCTCATGGAGTACCATAATCCAATGCAGCATATAAACCCTTGTAGGGTAGCAAAGGGAAGTAGAAAATACTTGTTTCAATGTTTACATTTTGCTTTCCCTTTTAACAGAAAGCATGTATGAAATATACCACAAAATGTCATATGTTCTTAGCCATGGTGTCCTCTATCCAGGAGAGGTAATTGCTAACTTTGGTATAGGCTCCATAGTAGCCGGCCAGAGCACAACCGTGACCCCATGAGACGATGCCACCCACAAACCAGCTGCTAGTGAGGCTGTCCTGAAAAACAAAAGCTCCTCCACTGTCACCCTGACAGGAATCCCTGCCACCTTCAGGTAGGCCGGCGCATATCATGTTCTCAGTCACAGTTAGTTTCTTATCTTTAAATTCATCATATTTAGCTTTACAAACCCCATGGTCAACCACGGGTAGGTGAGCGTATTGGAGGTTTAAGCTCTTGCGAGCTGAGCTTGACACTCCCCACCCAGACACTTTACCCATCTCATCTGTCTTCAGAGTGTATCGCTCATCTCTGCCTGGCAGACAAACGGGCATGACCCTGTCATTGATAGGTACCCTCTTCTGCAGCTTGATCAGGGCAATGTCATTGTTGTAGTCCACCCCGTGGTGATAGTCTGGGTGGATAAAGACCTCCTCTGGTAGGCCTTCCACCGCCTCTTGGTCGTTGCGTTTCACCATGCCCATCTTCACGTTTAGACTGGAGACGTCGCCGTAATCCTGTACGACGTGGGCTGCTGTCAGGATCCATTGGTCGCTGAGGAGGGCTGCCCCACCCTGCATACGGCCCCTCACTATGACCAGAGCCTGCCAAGGGATCTCCTTCTTCTGTACTGTCTCACCACCAATGACCCTCTCCAGAGGCACATATGTTGGCTTGCCACAGACTGCGAAAGATCATGAAACTTTAAATCAATATAGGACAACTGATGCAAAGGTGTTGTTATTGTACAATCTACTTCATTCTCATGCAATTGCAATGCTTGTTGACTAATGACTGGTTGTATTTGAGAGGTTATAGGGATGTGACTTTAGTTTAAAGGCACTGTGTTTAGTATTTTAGTGGCATCTAGTGGTGGTGCTGAAAGGTAATGAAAACATAATTATGAATACTATATTTCATTTCTACTAATAGATGCCACTAAAAACTACACACTGTACCTATAATGTATATCACGTCAGAAGAGATACATTTAATCACTTACTGGGTACACACTCCGGAGGTTTGTTGTCACCAGATGAGTCTTTCCAGAAACCATCATGGTCACAAGTATAGATTTCTTGGGAAACACAGTTGCGAGTGCAAAAGTGAGAGGCTATTCTTCTACCTCAACCACGTCATCTGAATTGTTTTTCGTGCTTTTAGATGCTCACCGTTCATTCCATTTCTCGTCGTATAGAATGGCGCGTCACATGTGTACTCAGCAACAGACATGTAGGTGGTTTGGGTGTATGTGCCAGCTCCATTTAGAATTTCGGTAGGATTTCCACAGTCAATAACTTCAAAAACAAAATGAATACATCTGTTTATTAATTGCACTTTATTACATGTGACCTTAGCTGAGACTTAAATTAGCTACAGTAATTATTACATCATATTCTTCATTCTTTTAATGGATAATATAAATTGCTGTGTTAATGACTCACGTGTGCAGATGGGCATTTCAGCATTCCAGGTGCCATCTTTTTGGCAATTTGCTTGGTATGATTCCAAATATTCTGTACCCTGGGGAAAACAGGAGTTATTTCATTTGAAGAACAAAAATACAATAAACAGTCTTTATGGTCACATCATAAATTCAATTCAGTTACCAGTTTTAATTCATAGCCAGTTTCACAACGGAGGCTGAAAGTATTTGTGAAGATGTATTCAGGCTGTTGGGGGTCAATGCGAGCATGGGCAGGAATCACTGGGTTTGGGCATGACACAGCTGTATGTGAAATCCAGAAGTGGATGAAAGTTATTAAATGGTCTACACATGTTCAGCCTCTCTTGGTATATGGTGCAACATGGTAGAAGTGTTCACACCATCGTAGATACAATGGAGGGAAATGATCATTTAAACTTAATTCAGATATCATCAAAAAACATAACTTGAAGCATCATTAAGCAATTAATCACAGAGAATGTTTACTTTGTATTGTTAACCATTTATCTACCCCTGCAACAGTCACAACTCGTCATACCTTTACTGGTGTATTTGATCTTCCAGCCCCTGTTTCTTCCGGAATCGTCTGTCTTGAATTTCACACGCACCTCATGATTATTAGTCTCTATCCTACTAGGAGCCGTGGTTCCACAGAATGGGCCGTACTCCCGTGAACCTGCTGTGATCTGGACACCCACAGAGCAAGAAACCACACACACACACACACACACACACACACACACACACACACACACACACACACACACACACACACACACACACACACACACAAACACAAACACACACACAAACACACACACACACACACACACACACACACACACACACACAACAATAGAATGAGAAGAGCAAAACAGACCACTCAATGTATGCAAGCAACAGCACAGCCATACATCTCAGGGGAGAGAGCGAGGTGAGGGGGACCAGCAAGCCTCATCAGCGAGCATGAGGTAGAATACATTGTTTATTTATTAGCCTTCAGCTCACTGATTGGTGTGTTTTTACAGAGTGCCCCTGTGTCTATCGTGATGAACCACGCTTTGCTGCTGAAGAGGCTGCTGTAGGTATAGGGGTCGACATGAATAACACCTGGAAGTCCTGTCTGATTTATTAGCTCATTCATCTGATTATGCACAGTGAAAGAATGGCCACACACAGTCTGGGAAAACAATCATTATTTTTGAGGCAGGACCCCATAATCAGATGAAAAACAGTTTAATTTTAGTTGAGGTTAGTTCAATTAACCCAGACCTTGTTGGCAGCTATCCATTACGTATTAATCTCTGGGATTTGGTGGTTAGGTTTTTATTGTATCAGATGGAGTATGTTGAAGGTTGTGACCAGTGATCATGCGTTCCCTTCAGAAGAGTACCCCTAGTGAGACCTTGCATCTGCCTCGCTGGACTCAAGCCAGCTGCTGCTACTATCATTCATAAAAAGGGGAATGCTAAACAGGTGCCTGATAGCCTGACGATGTCATACTCATAATTCTAGTCAGAATATGAGTCTGATACTGCTCCATTGGGTTGTGATTATGGGGCGTGTTTATACATTAAACTTTTACCTTCATTAATACCAACCTAACCTCATATCTTCATATGTCTTTAATGATGAAAAAAAGAATGCCCCCAATATCCCCATGATGGCTTAACAGACTGTGGTTTCAGCTCCTCAAGCAATTTGGGCTACCATATAATTTTTGGCACAATCATTCAAACACACTGGTCGTGGGTGCAAATAGAACTTAGATTACCATACAGGATACTGCCCTATGGTCCTTTAGCTAGCTACGTCTACCGGTTGTTCCTGAGCTATTTACATTTTTTCATCAAAAATGACACACTGTCCTTAATGTCTGTGGATTTCAATTGATACACTATCTAGGTTAGAGTAATCAATTAAGCTGTTATCTCTGACAGGTTATATACCCTGTGGTCTTTCTTTCTTTCTTTACGGTCTTAAACCAACAAAATAGTAATCTATTATCCCAGATGCCAATATAGTATTTGTAAAAGTAATGCATTTTTTTCTTGAGCCCCAGGCCCTTGCGTGTACAAATAATGGTTCATAGATATAAAACAGCACTACCAGTGTGCTACTATGATTGTTTGATTTAGAGTAAATAACACTGTTCGAAAATTCACATACAGGAAGACTCCATATATAAATGTCATGTTTGTGCACAACATAATTGAAAATGGTTATTTCTGGGTCCATTTCACAGAGACAAGATTACAGCCTGAAAAGGCAAAGTATAAAGGCTTTCAACATGATAAAACCTGCACAGCATCTATCACATGCCAAGACCTACCATGGGTGAAGACACTCACTGATGACACTCACTCACTGAGAAATACCACAAGTAACTCCTTATTTGGTATTACCCTCTAACGTCAGAAATGGCCCTGTTTTCCCTAGTCTGACAGTGATTTTCTAGCTACAGTTATTTTGACAGCTGCCAGTATCCATGAGATTCCCTGTCAACAATGCACTTCACAAACCTCTAGGATGTCATATGGACACGGGACCTCTGGGTGCATCTCCACATCAAAAGGTTCCTGGAATTCCAGGGTCAGGTTGAAGCCCTCAGGCAGGAGTATGGTGTAGTCACAGTGGCTGAGCTTGGGGTAGAAGCTCGGAAAGTCTGGGCTGGTGAACTCCCCTGACGTCTGTGTCAGCAACTGGCCAGCACACTGAACTGCAGAAGTCACACAAACACACATGCACACACAAACCCACAATGAGACTAACTCCCCCAGAGACAAGTCATTAATGTAATTCCAGACAAATAGCAAATCAATTTAAGTCCTATCACCATGAGGACCAAACCATGAGTACATTTTATTGGAAATTATGCCTAAATGATGAACATACAAGAAGTTCACAAATGGATGGAACAATCTGAAGAGGGCAGAGTTCTGGTTATTCATATAATTAAGGAAATTTAAACAGGGGTCGTCATCTCTATCTATTCATCTCCAGATATGACGTGACGCCACTTTTTTCCTCAACAAGCAAAGAATAACAATTACCAGGAACGTCCGGGATGGTAATTGTGATTAATTACCCTGCCTCGGCGCACCATTACAGCTGCAAACAGGTATCAATTTTCTGCTGCACTGCGGAGCACGCCTCCCTCAGGCAGCCGCGATAATTAACCCAGAGTCTTGCTGACAGACAGAGATCAACTGCTTTATTCTGCGGCCCGCCTCTCTGCAGTCGGCTAACCAGCACTCCTGCTATTGTGCAACCTGCGCCTGCCTCTCCCAGATGCAGGCCGGGATACCAGTGCTCTATTCACAACAACTTCGGCGCTTTTGAGATAGAGACGCGATGAAAAAGAGATCATTAGATTTTCTTTCCAAGTCAAACACGGTAAGCATGCCTTCCTCAAAAGTCCATTGAAGCCGACACCGTCAGTTTCCGCACTTGCTTATTACGTTATATTCTTTGTGAACACACTGTCAGCTGATGGAAACCTATAATTTACCCAGTGCTGCTATTTCCCGAAGAGCGAACGTTCTGCATTTCGTACACAACTCTTAACTCTCTTATCTCAATCAGCTGTGTTGGAGAGGAGAGAACCTCAGAACATGGTACGAGAGTAAAATGAAATTATTTAGCTCAGTTGTGCGACCAGAATAAGACAATGTCCTAATATTTATGAAAATCACTGACGTTGAGTCTACCATTAGGGTGCAACAAAAACAAACTCGAGCACTTTGGTTTTTGTCTATTTAAATGGAGCAAAGTTCAGAGTACATAGTTAATCAGACACTGACCCTCAACTTCAGGCAGATCCAAAGTCTACTTTATTGGTCAACAAGTAACATTTCTCAACATGTAAGGCTACATATTCTTCATTCCCAAACACCAGTGCTACTTATGTGGAGAGAATAAAGCACTGTTTAATTAAACCAAACAAGATTTGTTTTTGTACTACATTATTGTATGACATTTTAAAAATCACAGGTACAATAATTCAACATTCAAAGGAACATATCAAAAGTATCCCATCTAGTCAATATACTCAGTTTATCCATATTGCATGATCGAACTCTAACCTTTCTGTGCCTAATGTTAGAAGTAAAATTATTTAAAGGCTGTCTGCTCTGTTTTCCTCTGTGTATTACCCTTACCATTGCAGGTTCTCTGGTTTGGATGGAGTTGGTATCCCATTCTGCAAGAGCAGAAATAGCCACCAACATAATTGTGGCAATAATGATCACACACTGGCTCTCCATCCACTGTGCTCAAGCACTCATCGATATCTGCCAAAAAACACCAGAGAAGTCACTTAACACCAAAACAGGGTAAAGCACTGCTCATGCACAGTGAGTATTTGGTATGGAAATATCAGTGAAGCCAAATATAGATTAATGCTGGGCGATAGGTCTGCTTTTATTTGCCCATTCTCTTACATCTTGGCAGAAATACCTTCAGTGGTATAAATAGCCTTGAAGCCAGTGAATTCTGCCTCGTTGGAGAAGTCGGATCGAAAAACAACTGACATGGTGTTCTTTGCTGAGTGCAGTGCCGTGTTCTTGGGGGCGTCGTCGTAATCTTTCTCCTCCTCGCCGCAAAAGCGGACAGCTTCACTGCCCTCTGAAAAGATCTAATTATAACAAGGAAAGACATTGTGAGATATGTCATCGTAAAGCAGGAATCTCTACCCTCCTATCAATTACGACTTAGAGCCATAGAGTACCTGAACATAGTCATATTCACACAGGAAGGAGGGTTCCAGACTGAAGGCGGAAAAGTAGAGCTTGATCCTGTGGCCCTCTGGAGCAGTTATGTTCCAGACAGTTAGATCCTTGTTGGGGTAGGCGTCAGGAAAGTTGGGGGAGGTAAAGGTACCATACAGGCCCGTTAGATCCACACTCAGGCCCAGGGGAAGCAGGCTGAGTACAGTCAGAACAACACTGCAACAGAGAGAATGGGACATGGAGATAAATACTCACCATACAGAAAAATACCCGCTATGGAGTATGCAGTTTATACCAAGAGCTAGTGCCCCGGATGAAAAGTGTCCTGGTCACAACACAACTCCTTAGAGGTATACCTATTCATGATTGTTTCAGTGGAGAATCAGGTAAATACAATGCAGCTTTCTGCTGGGAAGTTGAGAACTGGCCACATTTTATCAATATTGCACTTTGGGTCAGTGAACCACTGAGTAAGCAGTTACAGGAAAGCCCCCATTTGGTCAACGTATGAACATATTGAATTACAGCCTGAAAGGTTTGTGTAGGGGTTTGTTTTACTTTTCTACAACTTTTCATGAATTTCACATCATAATAGTAATTGATATAAATAAGAACTGACAGTTGAAACTCGTTTATTAATTTTGGTCTCTTTCTGTGCACTAACTCCTCATGCTAATCTTGGTATTGTGTACTAAAAGATTCGATACATATACTTATGAATTATAATATACTATTAATGTATGACAGGTTGAAAAGACAGCTCCATCCTTACTGAACAAAAACTCCTTTGTGTATTTTGATGATAGTGGTTTTTAAATGAACATATTTTTGTAAATATTTCAACTCGTCTTGAGTCTAAATCCCTCTATTCATGCTCGTCCTTTTATGTTCTGCCTTTGTTCTTCAAATATGATATTCTGTGGTTTCCATAGACAAAGCTTCTGGTTTCTCCTCAAAAGCAGAACAGAGAAGATCGTGACTGTAAGTAGGTAGCTTGTTCGGTGAAAAAAAAAAACATTTCTGTAAATGTGTGAATCATTCACAAATTACATACATCTGAATTTCAAAACTGTTTGCGTACAAAAGAGCTGAATACTACTGAGGCAACTTTGTGAGACACACACACACATCTGATTTGAAAACTGCCTCCTGAATCGGTTAATTGTTTCTGACGGTGAGACTGTAATCACTGAGAGGTGTGATGTCAATGTGCAAATGTGAGGAGTGTGAATGCGGAGCCCTGGATGCATTTGCACCCTTAAAAAGAAATGACGCCTTATTTTTTACTGGAGAGTTTGGGGGGCACATGGGGTTGTTTCGGCAACCCAGTAAGCTGGTGGGGAGAGGAAGAGTTAGGAGCGGATGGAGCACCTCCGACAGGCAATCAGGACAGGTATTTGGGATGAATGGACCCTAGATTGCATCACTGGAAAACAAAAGGGGGTGAGCTGAAAGCCCTGCACCAAATGATGTCGCAATTATGTTTAGAGCAGAGTTCATTCTGAACGCCTTTTGTATGGCCTACGCACATTCATTTACACCTTGTGATGCGGGATGAAATGGAATTTCAGCTGTCGTTTGAAAGAGGTGGCTTTTAGAGAGAGGGAATGAAGCCATAAATGTGCCACAAGCAAGCTTTTAATAAGCATCCCCATTTCCGCTACACCACACTGATAATGGCTGAGATTCACAGGGAATTATAATAATTATCTGCAAAACCGACAATGGCAATTTTCTGTCACAAATGCGCATGGGCCCGTCTCACACACAGGAGTGACCTCCACTCAACTCCTGCCTGCTGGAAGGGTCACGGGTTGCAGTGGATCCGTTGGAGTGTGTTCTAAGGAGAATGCGATGTCTCGATGATTACTTTAATGAGGTTTTTCAGGCAGCCTCCGTTTGGGAGCATTTAGCGTGCTGTGGCAGTCATATCACATCCAGAAAAGAGAGTAATCAAGGATCACCACCGGAAAGGTAATTTTAAGTGACCGTCGGTTGCCCCATTTGGCAGTTTGGGGAACACAGCAATTAGACGCATGCAAAGCTCAAAGAAACCATTACTGGTTTCAATTGGCCTCTGGTTTCGTTTGCTGCCCTGTGCAATTCAGCAGGTAATCATTTTATATAGTGTTTCTTTACACAACTTCATTGGCATGTGTTCACACACAGACTCAAAGGGTGAAGCAGAGGCAGTCTAAAACTTTCTTTCAGGATAATGAAGCAAACACTTTCAAGTGTTGAAACAGGAAGTCAATTTGGTTAAATAAACATTAGAGACTAATGATTCTTCAGTGATAGCCTACATGCATATCCATCTATGTAAATGAACACGTTCCTGCTGTCATTTGTCTCTTTGACGTGACGCCGCCATCATCTCTGTTTGCCTGCTGTCATTCACTGCTTTCACGACACAGTCATTTTGTGACCTAGGCTCCATCAGAGAAGTCCAAATGCTAATTCTCTCGAATAAAACATGAGACGAGGACCTCACAGTGATAATCTCATTTCAGGAGGAAACAGGGAGACAAAAAGATAAGTAACCTTCCCCTGTCAGAAAATGCATATCTGTCTATTTCGATCTTAATCAACCAAGATTAGGGGGATTAAGAATAACATGTCAGTGCTGCCCACTGTTGACTATGACAAAGGTGCAATACTTTGACGTTGTTGTATCGAGGTAATGGGTTATAAAACAATGTCCTGTGAATTTCTCAGCCCTGGCAGTAGCTACTCATACTGACAGATATGATGTTCCCACGGATGTCAAAGCCAAGCGAATAGACATCCTGAGACAAGAAGTGCTAATGATCAGATTCAAGGAGACAATTAGGGAAAGGAACAATTTACCTGGGTTTTATTTATGCGTCACAAGCACTCCAAATGTGCATGAGAAACAAAAATCAAAAGGGACGGTACCTTGAGAGCAGTGGAGAGCCCTTCAATGACTCTAATGGTTCTAATTGTAAAAACATGACTCACGGCTTGATTAGACCAGTCTCCCACCTGATTGGGATCCTGAGATATCTGACAAAAAATGAAAAGCTTAGCGGTGAACTCATAACAGGATTCAAGTATGAATATTACAATTTTTCAAATACTGGCCATTGAATATTGTATTGGCCCTGTTACCTGTGTCTGATGAAGGACCTCAGTATGCCTGTTATTATTGATGGAAAAGGCAACCACATTGATTTAAAGAACCAGTGTTGGTACAAGATGTTCCATTGAGACCTGTTTAGCACCGGGTACGCACACACATGACCACACACACATCACACATACCTACATGAGCACAGACACATTCATGGAAGGACACACGCACAAACCTGCACATGCACACACACACACCTACACACGTAGACGCACACACATTCTGGAATTCAGCGACTATGAGTCAACCATAGAGCCTCCACTGCCTTTTGAGCTATTTTATACTGCTTGCTGTCTGGGCTAGAAGATAATGAAGAGCCTCTACTAAAAGAAGCCAGCAAGTCATTAGCCAGACTGTGCACCGCTTTGGTACAAATAAAGTCCAGAAATGCATGGACAATGGGGTTTTGATGTCAAGTGGAGGCTCCCAGAGAGGATCACTAACACAGAGGAAAAAGGATGTGAACAGGTCACAACGAATGGCAAAGACACTTGTGACACTGGCGACAGATGCAGCCATGCAGAAACTAGATGTTGCTCCCACGCTAACCTTATATATCCTTTCACCCTCTTACAGTTGATCTCTCAGAGGTACATTGTAAAACTGTCATGCCGTCAGTGGTGGAAGAGGTATTCAGATCCTTTACTTATGTAAAATAAAAAGCAAAATGAGCTCATCTGAGATGTGACTCGGACTACATACTGCTTTTTGTGAGGCGTCAGGTGCCAAAAGGGTTGAAAACCATTGGTTTAATCTTTAACAATGTGTTGTATTTTAAAAGCTTGTTATATTATCAATTGTGTATAATAACTGAAAAAGACTAAAAACTGGTATTCACAAACAATATTATTGTCAATAGTATTATAACAAGTTATCCCCCAAGGCAAAACACACTTACCCCAACACTCTATGAACACCTAATGGGAAAAGCTTGGCTGTTTTATTGGCCCACAGACTTTTACTTAATGGAACATCACCTTTTTCTCACAGTCCATCACGATACATTGTGTGACACTTCAAGACCAGATAGCGGTGGCCTGTCCTGACAAACAGAATCAATAGAATGACGTCAGGATTCACAGTGTTCACGGTAGACCAATTATTTTGTTCCATTGTGTCCAACACAAAGTCAGACAACATCACTACTAATACAAGACATCTGACCCTAATTGCAGGACCTGTGGACTTGTCACTGAGCTGAAAGCCAAGGCCAAAGGTCCAGAGTCAATTTAAAGGAACTATCCTTAAACAGAATTGCTTAGTGATAATAATAATAATTGAAATGTACTGCATTAAAAACCCAATCAATTTCTATAGGCATGACAGTATACACAAATCTATCAAAATAAGCCTAATGTTGCTGTTTGGCCCTAATTAAAAGGGCCCCATACAGCACGACTAAATGTGTAACAATGTCCAACTGTGACTCATTCTAAGAAAACAGAAAACACATGCATACATTCAGTGTTTATTTTCAGGAAGTCACTGGGGATGGCACATCATTTAGGATGTCTATTCAAGGCTGTTGTGTTGAGGAGTGACGATAGTGACAAGTGTGGAAATATGAGTGATGGTCCCTCTTGTAGGCCTATGGCACGAAACGTGGGCGCATCTGGGGGGTATTTGTGAGCCGCGTGAGGTGATTACACCTGACAGCCACCAAGGCGAGAAGATGAAAACCAGGGCGACGGAGAACTCGGTCCAGGTGGAAAGCCGCATTCCGCTCTGGTTAGACCCCAAAAAACAACTGATAGCCTTATTACGGTTGATAAATTGATGCCGAATCCCGTGCAATGAAGTTCACCTCTGACGTCAGCTGGCCATTACTCTTTCAATTTAGCCCTTGATGCCTCTTTTCACAGATTAAAGTCCCCATGTGGCCCGTTCCACGTAACCACGGCTCTCTGACAATTCAGACAATTCGGTGCCATGACACAGAGCACGACACTCATCCGTGATTGGGAGTGAGGAGGCAATGATGAGAGATGGTGCACAGGTGCCCCACTCACAGATGCTGTCTCTACATTAACATTCGTTCCATCAGCGATACAAAGAAAGATTATTGTGTAACGCCAGCACAGATTACATACAACAGGATGCTGGAGCCCACCCCCTCCTGCTGTGAAAATTACTTTCTAGGGGTTGGTTTGTGCAAACAAGCTCACAAAAGCACTCTTCCTCCAGCCTGGATTTTGAATGCTCTTTGAACAAATTAATTTTTGAGCTCTAGCTGACGTAAAACAATAATTAAGAGAATTTAGGTAAATTAATTGCCAGGATGTTGTCTATTGGTCTTTTTTTCAAATGATCAAATGCCTGTTTGAATGCGAACAAAAACAATGGAAAAAAACACTGACTACCTCATTAAGAATAAATATGCCTACACGATGACTAGATCTTGGGGTGGACCACTAAACACTTGCTAAATTGTGGAGTGCACCATCTGCTAACCATTATTTAAAATTTGAAACAAACAGGATATGCGTTATGGTTTATTGTACGTAATGGTGTATAAAAACGTAATTTATGATGACTCAATTAGGTCACCTTGACCTTGATATAACTATTTTGAGAAAAGTTGCCATTTACACTATGTACTATAAATAATATATCTCCATACTAAAAAGTCACAGCTGCATATAGAAAACCTTTCATCAAAGGCTTATTAAAATATAGCCTGTAACCTTAATATTAAACGTATGAAATTTACCATCAGTAGAAATTCTTATCATGGTCCATATGAAATTCTTGCCGTTAACTAACTGAGTTTGAATGAAAATTCCATTCTAACACTGTAGATCAGTGCCCTCTATAGTAGATTCTTGGCAATAGTAATGACTGTGTGGAGAATGATAACATGGCTTTTTGTAGTGTGGCAAGGTATCTTCATATTCTCTACCATGGCAACCTGGCTTAATGTTATTCTGTTCAGTACACAAGACGAGGCCTCTGATTGAAACATTTGTAAGACACTTACAGGTCAGTACCACACACTTTAACAAGATAGTCAATATTGTCTGTGTTGGCTTCTTCTCATCTGAGTCCATTTCCTCTAATTGCAGCAGAGAGATGACAAGACCAGGAGAGCCCCTCAGAGTCACCCTCACAGGTAATCAGCCAGGTAATGCCACCACACACACTCGGCTTGTTAGCCAGTCCTCAAATTGGGTCTGTGGAGGAATTGTGCTGCAATAAAGCATTGGTCAAGCAACTGTGTCTTAAATCTAATGAAAGTCTATTTGTTGAGTGTTTTTTTCAGTAAACATATTTGTCATCTCACAGTGCAGTAATTATTTAATTCTAGTAATGGAGAATTAAGGGCTAAACTGCTGTGTAATAAATCTGTGGCAGTCAAAAATTAGGGATATTTAATAAAGACATTACTAAACATCAACCAAGGATGAGCAAATCACACAGAGAGAAATGGTCACTGTGTCAGCTACTCTGAGAAGGGTGATGGGCATGTTGATGCTGTTTTAACATGTGGCAGTAAATTACAATCATTTCTACATGGCAATTAGGGATCAGTCAATAATCCCACACAGCACATCCCCATAACATGGGCAGACAGAATTGTGTGAAGTGTTGAGAAGAACATGATTGAGCAGATAAAAGTTTAATTTAGATGCAGTCAAATTGTGAAAAATGGCAAGAGTTTAAAAAACTGACAAGTTCATGCATTTGAGGTTCAGTTCAGTGGCAAATAGGATGCCACGGCCCCTTGTCCCCTCATTACTCTGTCTCTTACAAATCCTGTCCCTTCCCCCTAAACAGGCACCCACTGAAATGGGGCAGGGTCTCTATGGTTACGGGCATGCACCATCCCTTCCTGAACCTCGTAACATCTTATTTCCTCAGTCATCTCTGTGTCTTTGAAAGACGAGGGAGGGATAATGATATGCTTTTAGACAGCGCTTACTAGCCAAACAATCACAGTACCACGCATCAGCTCTCATTAGTTCCTGCAGAAAACAAAAAAATGTATTACTCTAGTGGCCGTTACCTGCACAGCTAAATGTATCATTCCAAATGACTAGTTGAGTTCGAAGAGGAATCTGTAAAGTCTGGCCTGGTTTACACATTGGGTGACCAGGTGCCCTGCTTTGAGTTGGACTCCACAGCATTTTTACCCTATCTCTCGCCAACCTGCATATTGAGATAATGTCTTGCATTTTTTTTGGTCATTTGGTTTTTAATTGTAAGAAATAATAACACATGGATAAGTTATTCTACCTGCCCAGCACATAACCCGCTCATGGTGTTTGCGCCATAGTTTCCAGCTCTACCGCTATCTGACCATGCTATTCATCCAAAAGAGATTTTGGTTTAATATAAAGATTTGCGTTGAAATGGTTTTATTTAATGTTGGGCCTTATTTATGTTGTAGTTGGATTGGGTCAGGAGTATAACTTATGATGCCTGCTGCTTTGCTTCGTGACAGCTGCATTTAAAGCATTTATAAGTCGTTTTTGGCTTGTAGCTCCCCCTGAAGTCTTGGAGGTATTTAATGTTAACGTAACTGCAGCCTATATTTTTTATGGCCTAATCGGTGTGCTGTGGATTTCACTTTAGGACAAAGTGTGGGTGTTTGTTTATGAGCCGAAAGGCAGAGTACAAATTTTTCTTATTCCGTCAGATAGACATCTAATAAAAGTTTTAGGTTATTTTGTTTAGTTGTTTCACCTTACGAGATCCGTTGTCATCTCTTGTCAAATCTGACAAATTTTCTAAGACAGCACAGCACAGCACGATACACACTGTAGAAGCTATGGCGGACATTGGTTTTGAGCAATGTGTGTCAAGCTTGACTTACTCCTACACATTGTAGTTCAACACAACATGAGTCACATGTTCTCCCACACACTCCATGTTCTGCCCCTCTTTTCCCCATAAGACCACAGACTGACTGGGGCGGCCCTGTCAAGAGACAAAGCTTTGGTGGGATGGGCTGGAAGGTGTGGGTGAGAGCCTGGTGAGGAAGTCCCCACCACCCCCTTCCTAGCCTGCTGTGTGATGGAGGGTAATGACCTCTTTGTGAAATGACTCAAATAAATCAAATGAATCTAAAATGGAAATTCTATCACTAGTGGCACTCTTGATATTTTTTCTCGTTCTTTTATTTATTACATGACATTTCATTTCTTGTTTTTGTTTAAGAGGAAGGGTGGGGGTGAAATGTCTGAAGCTACTCACCCATGGTGTGTTTGTGTGTTTGTTTTCCCCAGACAACCCATCTAAAATGTCACAACTAAAGAAATGTACTATGACTGACATTGATGAATGGGCTTGCCTATGGCTATCGGCATCTGTGGCTAGTCTGAAAATTCGGAACTAATGAAGTGCAACTTTGCTTTGGTGCACAGGGAGTTTGTGTTCTCGCTGTTTCAACAACATCACTGAGATCTTTTACTTAAGAAACAGAGACAACTGTAGTGAAGTCAGTGCTGACAGAGCCATAAGTCAAAAATGTGCCCAACGACAAGTGAAACAGAGAACATTTGCATAAATAAACAGCAAAGCGCTGCCATTTAATAATGTTTTAATGTTACTCAATCGAATTCTTTATTAAGTGAAATTCATGGCTTGAGGGGACTTCATTTCACCTCTCCTAAATGTCACGACAACACACATTTCAATGTCAGGGCACAAAACTCCCTTCTTCGATTACTCCTTGTATATTTTCGGATGAAATCATTACCTTGTAATAACATTGCTATTTTTGTTTCAGGTCTGCATGCACACACAGAGAGAGGGATCAGCAGAGAGAGAGAGAGAGAGAGAGAGAGAGAGCGAGAGAGAGATTACGTATGAATAAACTGCCCATGGTCATGCCCTGCATTTTCACACATCCTTGTCAAGGAGAGGTTTCAGAAAGTGAAGTGTGATCATTCCCATTCTTAGATGACCAAGGGCTACTCTAAAGACAGATTGACATTTGCCTTTTATTTGCATTAGGGACCACAAGGTAAATCCTGTCACACTAAGCTCACTTGCCTAAAAGAAGGTGACACACCTGTGAAACGGCCAAGATCACACACATTTATGGCAGGTAGGGTTATAAAGGGCAGCAAAATCATGTGAAATCTGTCAGAAAATGTCCAGTAAATTGCTGGTCAGTGTTACCCTCTATTTCCAAACCTGTGTTCAATTTAAATCAGCAAACCAATAATGTACCCATAATTATTAGCAATCAACTAAGGCCAGGTTTTCATCAATAAATGTACGTCTCCTGATGAAATATCAACATTCAGCAGTAGCTACACCGTGCGGACAGACTGAATCTGTGCTCTTTGGCTCAGGGCTGCTATCATTGTCATCATACAACAGTCATTTTCATGCTCAGCTGGCCGTTTCACACTCGCGCAATGAGCTATATGGATCCAACAGGACTGATCACAGTTGTTCCATTGTTCATTCAGTCCAGCTTTGGGGTAAATCATAATTTGTTTTCTCTCCATTATTGAACACCTGATTGATTCTGTGACATTTTCTGCCCCCCCAAATATTTTTTAATTATGGTTGCTGAAACACATCTTCCATTGATTTCATTCTTTCGGAGCGCGAGTCAGACTGACATACATTTATATTTATGTATGGGCCATTTGCCCTTAGATTAAAAAAAAAAATGTGTTGGTCAGAGAAGTCAAAATCCTAAAGAAAGCAGACCATTAGCAAGGAGGTCCAAGGATATTCTTACAAGTCCTTGTTAGCTTAACCCTAGTCAACTCTCCACTGGAAGTGGCTTTGAGAAGAGGGTGAAAGGGATGTAAGTGACTCAAATGCAAGACGTGCGTCATAGTGCACTCCAGATTTATCAGCATATTCCAAATATGGCCTGCATGGTAACCTCAGCAGAGCAGAAAGGTCTTTCTTTCAGCAAACCCAAAGACAAGGGAGATAGAAAACCTCAGTCATGTGACTTTCTTTGTTGCTATTCCTTATCATCACAATTTGATTCTAACCATTGTTCAGGTATGTGTCGTTTTGTGCAGTCAGTGCCATGCTGCAAATCTTAGTTGACTGTTTGTGAAAACATGGTTTGTCTTTGGAATTAAGGGGAAAGAGTTTAAAACGACATGCCATATACCTAACCGTGGGAGCACAGCTTACTCAACAATGCAGCATTCCCTGGTCAAAGAAAAGAAGGCAGTCATTACGTTTGTCAAAGCTCAAAGAACACTGAGTGCCAGTGTTTGGAAGGCAAAGACATGTTTTTTTCTTTTCTGAAATAGATTTTTGCTAGTCATAACCTGAATGTTAGGACAGCCATTAAGCTTGGAGTAGAATTACCTCATTGTGGACTTTAAGATCCATGACTTTGAGACAAGTGGTATGCTGAAAAAGCGCATCAAAACACCAGTTGGAGCATTGTGCACCTTGGTATTCATAACCTGACCTGCGCTGGGGGAGTCTGAGAGGTGAAAATTGAACAGCTGGCGGCCAGGGTGAGGTGAGAGCAGATTATTATCCTCAACAGAGCTGTTGCTCTGACCAATGGCCAATAAATTCACAAAGCAATATGTGTTACGCTGAAGCAAAGCCACATCCATTAAAGCCACATTAGAGCGCACATGCTGTGCTGCAATTTTTCTTACCTAACCAAAGTCTTTCAGGTTTAATTTATGTTATTACTCGACCTGCAACAGGTTTCTATTATATAGTCATTTTATATACATCCTATCTGTGAAAGAGTGCGTAAAAAGATCGTAAACAATGTTCGTCAACGTCAAATTGCAAAGGCTTTGCAAATCTCATCATTTACAGTGCATAACATCATTAAAAGATTCAGAGAAACTGGAGAAATCACTGTGCGTAAGGGACAAGGCTGAAGACCTTTATTGGATGCCCGTGGTCTTCGGGCCCTCAGGCGACACTGCATCACTCATCGGCATGATTGTGTCCATGACATTACTAAATGGGCCCAGGAATACTTCCAGAAACCACTGTTGGTAAACACAACCGCTGTGCC
This sequence comes from Sprattus sprattus, assembly GCF_963457725.1. Taxonomy (NCBI): domain Eukaryota; kingdom Metazoa; phylum Chordata; class Actinopteri; order Clupeiformes; family Clupeidae; genus Sprattus; species Sprattus sprattus. The sequence goes on from NC_137914.1 coordinate 16,693,251, forward strand.
ATCTGCAGATGCCAACTAAAGCCCTATCATGCAAAAAGGAAGCCATATGTGAACATGGTCCAGAAGCACCGTCGTGTCCTGTGGGCCAAGGCTCATTTAAAATGGACTATTTCGAAGTGGAATAGTGTTCTATGGTCCGATGAGTCCTAATTTGACATTCTTGTTGGAAATCACGGACGTTGTGTCCTCCGGGCAAAAGAGGAGGGAGACCTTCCATCGTGTTATCAGCGCTCAGTTCAAAAGCCAGCATCTCTGATGGTATGGGGGTGCATAAGTGCATACTGTATGTGCAGCTTGCATTTTTTGGAAGGCACTATGAATGCTGAAAGGTATATAAGGTTTTAGAGCAACATGCTCCCCTCTAGACGACGTCTATTTCAGCGAAAGCCTTGTGTATTTAGCAGGACAATGCAAAACCACATACTGCAGCTATTACAACAGCATGGCTTTGTCGTAGATGAGTGCTGAATTGGCCTGCCTGCAGTCCAGATCTTTCACCTATAGAGAACATTTGGCGCATCAATTAACGAAAAATACTTCAAAGACGACCACTTCAGCAGCTGGAAACCTATATGAGGCAAGAATAGGACCAAATTCCAACACAAAAACTCCAGACACTCATAACCTCGATGCCCAGACGTCTTCAAACTGTTTTGAAAAGAAGAGGAGATGTTACACCATGGCAAACATGCCCCCGTCCCAACTATTTTGAGACCTGTAGCAGGAATCAAATTTGAAATGAGCTCATATTGTGCATACAATTGTAAAATGTCTCTGTTTAAACATTTGTTATGCTATCTATGTTCTATTGTGAATAAAATATTGGCTTATGTGATTTGAAACATCTTGCATGTCTGTAGGTGTGTGAATTCACCTTATATGCTCCTTTATTCAAATAGCCTTTTATTCATTTTTTGTTTAAGCAGGATGGTATGGTGGTTAAGAAACTATACAAACCAGGAACGGGAATGCGTTTTATAATGATTAATTTGGACATCAATAACCAAAAACGTGCTAACTATTTCAATTGCAACTATACTTTTGGGAAACAAACCCCTATTTGGACCTTTTTATAATAAAGGTAAAGGTCAGGTATTTAGCAAAGGCTTTGTCCAAAGTGACTTACAAAGGCATCCTGCAGGAGCCGGGAATTGATGGCCCAACGGGCGGTGACGATAGCCACTATACCACCAACACCCCCTTATGCAGACCACATTATAAAAGCACTTGTGCAAGAAGACCTCCCAATACTTCTGGCTACCACTTATTTGAGTTTAGTAAGCTGCAAAAAATGATCATAAGAACATCAGATACAAATCTTACTAAGAGTGGGCTACTAAGGTGACAACAAAGAAAAATGAGACAGATCTTGTCAAAAACAAATGTCTTAGCCATGCTTTATTGTATCCTTCTCTTTGGATGTATCCATAAACAAATAAATACATAAATAAATAGAATCATCATTATTTCAACAAACAGCGTGTGTCAGTTAAGTCCATTCTGACCTTCCCAATGACAGTGCGGATAATATGTACAGCTGAGGTCTATCACAGTTCATAATTTATATTTTCTGTGTGGAGGCGTGAAGTTTGGTTAGGGCTCACATTAGGTTGGGATGGGGGTAGGAGGGTGGGGTTGGGCATTAGGGGCTTTTGATGTTGTCTGGATCTGTTAGCAGGATGTGAAGGTTTTCCAGAAGAAATTCTTGCAGGGGGCTTTGCGGTCGCGTTGTGGCAGCTGTGATAACCGGTTGTAGACGGCTCTCTCCTCCAGACGAGACTCCAGTGGTTCCTCCAGGTCCAGAGGTGCCTCGTCCCCAGGAAGCATGTTGCTCTCCACCCCATCGAGCAAGCCCGAGACCAGCTTCAGAATCAGCTCCTTGCGCTCTTTGCTTAGTTCCTAGAAATTGAGCACCAGTTAGAGGACTTACTAAAAAGCATAAACTGATTGATGGAATTATTTTGCACATTTGCTGAAGTAGCCAAATTGTCTAAAGTGATTATTGCAGAATTCCCAGTGAAATTTAAACATTAATATCCAATATCTATGAGCTGATACTATAACGCATTACTGAGTAATCCATTCTAGAAACATACCTGGTATTATATTTTAGTTACTAATACTTAATACTTTGATACTTTATTATTTTAGTTTATACTTGTTTAATTACGTTTCTATAATATAGTATATGTAATACAGTATAGTATAATTTAGTATGCTTATGGCTGTTGCAAAAAGTGATTAACATATTTGAATAACATGTCTCACCATGATGCATGCCCGAGGAGTTAGAATAGGGTTCTATCTATACTTTTCACTATCAGTTTAAGTCACATTATATCAGCATTCACACCTGACATTCCCCACAAATTATATCCAATAATAATCCAAAATAATAAAACTAAATGTACTAGACTATTATAACAAAAAAAGCAACAAGAACAACAATCGAATAATAAATAATAATACTCACTCTGGCATGTGCTGGGCTCCTCTCGTCAACAGGAAGCACGGCGGCTGCCCTGATGCTGTACAAAACAAGCATGAGAGACACTAAGCTGGCCAGAAGCTGCATGTTGCAGTGCAAAGGGACAGATGACAGGCACGGAGAAGCAGAGAAAAGACAGAGAAACAGAGACTCACAGACAGACAGACAGAGAGAAGCGAAGAGAAAGAGAGAATGACAGCTGAATCAAGGTGAAGTTCAGAGGGAGATGCCTGTTAGTAAGTCACCAGCTCTGCTGATTCAACTGATGCCGAGTCTTAGGCTTCAGCTCCAGGTGCCACACTTATATAGCGCCCTCTCAGTCTGCTACTGACGCAGGGGATGGTGGATGAGGGGTGGGGGTGGTAGGGGTGTGGGGTGCTAGTGATGATGGTGTTTGTGGTGGTGTAGAGAAGGAGGTGGCTGAGGGGAAAGGATAGGGACAAACTAAGCCATTGAATAGGAAACCTTCTCAGGATTGTACTGGTGTGGGGTGGGTAATTGCGTAAAACATACCACATACGTCACAAACCTAAAACTGGTGCTGACATCAAGACGCAAAAATACCAGTTATGGTACACGGTATGAATGCACCAATATACCATGCAATTATTACACTGTGCTTTATCTGTGAAAATTGTTTTCTAAAAATACTTACAGCACACTTCTCATACAACAATGACACTGGTTCAGCATGATCAATAATTTGCAATCATTTTTGCACCTGAAATACTACTTGGAAAGTGACTAATGAAACACACACACAACAGGTTACAAGAAAATATATATAATAACAATGTAATTATCACATAATGACAAAATTACCTCAGGCACAAGGAAACTGGCAAAGGTTGGCTGTTGCTCCTCCTCCTGTATTGTAATTAATTAGTCAGGTGACGCTTTTGCAGAAAAAAAAGTTCATGACAATCTTATAAAACTAAGTAAGTCAAAGAATCACCGTGTGACACATGATATTTTTCAATAATACACTGGGGGAAAACACTAGGAGGGATATTTAACATGTGCGATGAAATGGTCCAATTTCTTCTCATGCTCAACTGTTAAAAGGCCTGTAGGCCAGATAGTGATAGTGGTTTCTTGAAAGATCAGTCAGTTAACTTCAACATTTCTAGTCATTCTAAAAGCAAGGCGGACTCATCTCATCAGAGAAGATGAAAAAACAAGAGACACTGCCTTCAATCATCATTTATTAGAGATCTGAACATATTCAGTGATAAAATCCTGCAGGTGCAGACACACAAGTAGGTCATGAGGCACGGCGTCATAACTCTATACAATAAATTACTGAATAAATTCCGCAGAGATAAATTAAGCTCACAAGAATAAAGCTGCACCAAATTTAGAGATGAAAGCACTTCTCCTGGAGAGCATTTCTAAATGAAGTCGCTACTGAATGCCTACCATTCAAGTAACATGTGTCGGTTCGTCAGTGACATTAAAGTACGTAGAATATTTTAAGGTTGATTTAGGTAACTTGGTTGGAAGCCACATTGGGACGCCCACTCACTCGATAAAAACGTGACTGTTCAGGTATGCACGCACACTCTCACACAACTGCAATCCTGTCAGTTTGAGTCTAAGAAACGATATTTTTCAAAGTGGATATGACTTGAGTTAAATTATAGGACCCGTGGGTTGGCGGAAATTAACGCAGTGTCGAAAAAAGTCCCTGAAGCGAAGTTGGATTTTCGTGGTATAAATGCAATGACCTGCGCATCAACAGAGGCGTCGCACTCCTTGATAAACTTCGAACGCAAAAACGATGCACGTGAATTTTTAAATCTAGTCGCTCTGACGTAGGTTACACTGTTGTGTTATTCCAAGGATAATCACTTGTAGACTGGCTGTATACATTATTTCTTAATCAGGCCTCTTTTGTAAATTATAGAGTGTTTTGAAATGAATAATACAAAAATAAAAACTTTTCTCTACTCAATTAATGGCATGATATTTAGATCGACTCCGTCCACCCAGTGGGCGTGAGACGCACAATCTGATCCTTCTGCACTCGCACGGAGAGCATCTGGGAAGTTTACGACAGTTTGGACTACTCCTGTCGAAGTTCACGGACGCTGGTTGCCATCTTGTGGATGAAAATCACTTTAGAGCGAGCCGTCACTGCACCATCCCACAGCCCTGAGCCCCTTACGTGCCAACGGAACATCAATAGCTGGGTGTCCGTCCAACTTTTTAATTCGAATTTGACCATTCTAAATCGAAGAAGAAATCGATTTGCCAGAGGGGGCCGGATTTGGGCAGGCTATAATGCGACTAAGAATGATAGAAACATTTTTTTTTCTGCATCAAATGGCATTTGTTGATAGGAAATGTTTTCCCTGACAACCTTACGTTTTAAACACACGGCTGTTCACGACTCCTCCCTTGATTGAGGGAGCGTCCATTTTTAATTCGCACAACAAAGCGTATGGGAATGTGCTCAGGCTTGCATTGCTTTTAACCAAATTTTCCTAAATGCGGTTAAATATTTGCAAATGAGTTGGATGAAAATTCTCCTTGTGTCTGAGTCTGTTATAGGCTACAATTTCAAAATGGACACTCTCCAAATCAAGGGAGGGGTTGTGAACAGCTGTAGGTTAACAAGTTTAGTTTGTCAGGACAACTTAATGGAAACACATAATCAAATCTGAAAACAATTATTCGTAAGCTACAACTACTGTAATTATAAAAAGCAACGACACATTCCATTTTACTGCTTTTTATTTGAAAATCTTCCCAGGACTCCACATTATAAACTTGATAATAGCAATCATGGCTGATTAAGCGATAAATACAGGTCCACCTGTAAAGACACATCAGTGATGTATGTACACACCAGATACTGAGGGATGGGGGAAGGGTAGGAATTCCAGTTGCTTTATTTGAACAGCACTGATTGACTAAATATTTTCCTTGCACAACTGGATTGGTGTTTCAGGGAGCCCCATGTCACCATACTCCACAGGTTCAGTTTTCCTTTAACAATTCACATGATAAACTCACAGTTGCATTGTTGCTCATGTTTGACATTCAGACCCTTCACTAAGGCTTATATCAATGACATCACAGTGAGGAATCATTAAATGCACTGTAGTGGTGACCTCTGTTAAACAATTCAGCCTATCCACTGGTCATCACAATTAGGCATTGACTAGTTTTGTGGGGACCATGAATTTCAAAGCATAGCTAAAACACCACTGATAAATCTCTCTCTCTCACACACACACACACACACATACAGAGAATGTCAGTAGGCATCAAGTTACATACTGAGTTTGTTCCCATGGTTAAGCTGCATCTTTAGTACCTTATTCAAATCCAGTTATAGCACATAGAATAACAGTAATGTTCCTGGCAGTCTTTTGTCCCCATACTAATTTAAGCCATTTGGTTCAACTATCACACGGACAGCAAAATTCCTTCCTTTGTCAGGCTGTTATTTTTCAATGGCATATTTCCACACTGTAAAATACACACTAACAATTCTCCTATCCATAAAATACATGTCATATTTTGTCCATCACAGGCTATAGATTTAAGACTTGATTGGCAAATCAGCAGTGCCATACCTGCCCACTCCTTTGATAAGCTGGGTTTCCATCCAACTCATTTGCACATGTTAATCACATTTTTGAAAATTCGGCTAAAAGAACAAACCCGTATACGAATAAACCCATTTCCATCAACCTTAGTCGCTTAATAGCGTACCCTTGGAGATAACAGAGTTAATCCACCCCCCTTAAGTGAATCGATTTCATATTTGACTTAGATGATTTTATAAGAATTTCTATTCCACTCAGGAATTCATATTTGAATGGTCAAAATTTGTATTAAAATAATGAATGGAAACCCAGCTAATATGGCTGAAAAAACAATATTAAAATAAGCTTTTGTTTATTTCTAACATGAATCGCTGTCTTTGAACCATCCATGTCTGCATAATGACGCTATAAAGTCTCAATGGCTTATGTCGGTTATAGAGAAATCAATAGCATATAAAGTAAAGTTTTACCGTCTTCATCATTGGGGAATGTGCCATGTATGTAATAGTATTAAGACACATTTTAATCTGAGATTGCTTCTACTGTGTCGAGTTAGGATATTACTATTGTCAGAATGAAAAATAATGTCTGTAATACTACCATACTAGCTGAAATTATTTTCAGGAAAAAAAAAAACTGTAAATAGTCAGGTGTGTTGGAGACAGTGAACAAAAACCACAAACAAAAATAGCCTAAATGGGAAGAAATGTGCAAGGCTGGAAGGAAGCACTGGAAGGATTTGCAACTGTCTGAAAACACAGAGTTCCCCCGCAGAGGCCATTATCACAGCTGTCGTATGTTACGAGGGGCCTGCCTTGGGTCCTTGTCAGTAGCGAGCTCGGACAGCGTCTGGGTGAGCGGAGGTACTGTAGTGGTGGTGTGGGTTTGGTTCTGTGGTCACAGAGGGCTGAGTGGGAGAGAGTGGCTGTCCATGTGCACACACTTACGACTCATAAAGTACCTACGGAGGAAATACCAAAAAAAAGAGGATGGGGAAACATGAGTCATGGTTCACAGGATAAAGCAGGATAAGGTGGATTCATCCCTCACTTTACCTTCCGGGCGAACTCTGGGAGGATGAAAGCAGCTTTGTGGATTTCAGGGTTGTAATATTTCAAGCTCAGGCTTTCCACCTCCTCTCTCGTCATTTCTCGTACAGGCGCTCTGAAATTTGTTTCCTGTGGACCAAACAGCTCCTCATTAAACATTTACAGTTATTTTACACGTAAAACGAGAATGGATTTGGTTTCAAATAGACGTTGACACTCACAGCGTTTTTACTGCACAGCATGAACCCAATTTGGCCACTTGGGTAGGTGGGAATGGTGCAGTAAGCGTAATCCACTACAGGGAAAAGGGTCTTGCAAAAGGTCTGCATCTCTTTAATCAGCTCTAAATGGAGCCATTGACACTCTCCTGTGAAAAAAACAATGCAAAACTGTGTTGGTGCTGTTGTATGTATTCACTAGTCAAAGCCCACTCATTATTTTCTATCCTGACTATTGAAGTACATCAGTTCAAAAATGGAAATGTGTTGAAAACGAATTTCAGTCACACACCAATAAGACAAAACAAAGCATAAAGCATGTAAAATGTTGACTTTGATACACCTGACCATGTATACTGAATAAATCACCTTGGCAACAAAGAATTCCACCGTCCCGTAGAGCTGTCTTCATAAGTTGGTAGTAAGACTCCTTGAACAAACTTTCTGCAGGACCTGTCATCAAAAACAAGATTACAAACAATTGAATAGGTTACGGAGAAATGTCTAGCAAACTGAACGTATCCAATTTCCTCTTTCATGAGGCGTATCATAAGCCAAACCTGTTCTGTAGGTTCAGAACTTAAATGGAAATTACAGGTCTTACACGTCTATTTGAAAGGTGAAGTTGTTTTGTGAGGCTCAGTGAAAAACAGAAACTTGGACTATAGTGAACTTGTTCTGAAAATATTTCTTTTGGGTGGAGATGCCATTACTGAGAAACTTCTCTCACCAACGGGGTCAGATGAATCAGTAATGATGACATCAAAGGCGTCTTGGTTCTGTTTCATAAACTCAAAGCCATCCCCCACATGCAGGGTGAGTTTGGGACTGAAGAAGCCCTTTGCCATTCCAGGGAGGTACTTCTTGGACACAGTGATTACATCCTACCAGAAGGACAGGCCAATACGGTACTGATGATCACACTATGGAAGTGACAATTCCACATAATACTTGATGGCAAATGAGATGACCAGTGTTGCAGCAGTCTTTGAATTAAGCTGGGTTGATTACCTCATCAATCTCACACTGGACCACAGACTCCACCAGAGGGTGCTTTACAGCCTCCCTCAAAACACCACCATCCCCTCCACCAATAATCAGGACCTGAAAAAGAGAGAGTCCTTCATCTACCTGCAACCACATACACTTTTTTTTTTTAAAGATGTTACATTTCTAACCTCAAAGATGTATGACCACACACGGGTAAAGCACAGGTACCTTCTTGGGGCAAGGGTGACAGCACAAGGGTAGGTTGGCAATCATCTCTTGGTATGAAAACTCATCTCTCTCTGTGCACTGGATAACCCCATCCAAAATCAAGACATTCCCATACGTTTTGCTGAAGACAGGACACGGACATTGTACATGAATGACACAAAGGCTAAACATATTCTGAGACAGAGTTCATCTGGAATTGACAAGCATGAGTAGTTTAAACCAGCCCACAGTGTACAACTATCCCCAACTAGAACGGTGTCAGATCAAAAACTATGTCAGTTACTCAGCTTAAGTTAACATTAAATATAGCTGGGAAACTGACGGAAGGGACAGGTGCCCTGGTAAATGTCGCATGCTTTGACACAGATGTCGCAACTCGCTGCGGCTTCTTAATGTCCAATCACAGCTAGCAGCTATCTTTTATGATAGATAGCGGTGAACTTAAATCATACGCTACTAATTAAACATGAATAGAAAAGACAATCCATGGAAATTACACAAAAAACCCGCTTAGCTACTCATTTGTTTATCTTCTACTTGATAATGAATTAACTTCCACTAGATTAGCTGTAAAACGAAACGTTAGCCAGCTGACAGATTAACGCTGTTAGCTAATGATGACTAGCAAGACAACAGCTGTACACCAAGTAAATTAGATTTCGCTTGTTAGCAAGAACACAAGTATACCTTCACAAACTCAAAATAATGCGCTATCCCTCCTTGCATACTTTGAGGAAAGGTAATGTTTGCTAGATTAGCTTCACAGCCATCCTCCAAATATTACAAGGCAAGTCATTAAGTGTAGAAGAGCTAGTGCTAACGTTACTGCACTGACTGCCATACAAATCTAAGCAGAAATGTTAGTTGTATTGCTAACTAGCTTCCCAGCTACTACCTCTGTCGTTTTGCATGTTCTCCAAGTATTAGTTTCTATTCAAGAACAATATCAAATGTTTGGTTCAAACGAGTGGACTAACCTTTTAAACACCATGACATCCTGAAATTTAGATTTTTTATGATACAGAACCTCTTCGACTTGAAGACTCATTGCTTGTCCAGGCCATAGTGTGCACGTTTCTGTGAACCATCCGTCCTTTATGCTGTCCATTCTTTACAGTCTAAAATGCAAAGAATATATAGCTATATAGCTATGTTTGATGGACTGTGTAAAACCACAAATGCCCAGAACCAGCAAGGGGGTACACTGCAAGAATCTTTACCACCGACACACGTTGGGCGTACTCTTGGGTACAACCTAAATGTAGGTACACCCCCGGCGAATGGTAGACCACATACGCAACATACAAGAGTCGAATTGACCAATAGATTACTGAAGTGGAAACCCGGTGAAGGTTAGGTTGAATTGTTACTGTCTAAGGAAGCCCACGTGAGAGCGCCAGCAAAAGAGTCGTTTAAAAGTTGTTAAATTCGTACTAACGGGTGGACTTTCAATTACGCGTTACGCCATATCTGAAATTAATACAAAAGAAAACACGTGGTGGATGTCCACGTTTTCATCTGTAGGCTACAGCTGTCGACAGGTGGTTTGTAGTGATGACAGCTATCATTTATTGTCAGTCACTGAATTTGTGATCAGAAGGTTTAAATAAAAATGAGACATGACTTCGTTTATGAAATCTCAATAGAAGCTCGTTGATGTGCAAGGGATAAAGTATAATCCAGTGAACAGTACCGGAAAATAAATCTCGCCAGGACTGAGTCGGAGTCCTGCTTGTCTTGTCGCGATTTCTACGGGTTCTACTGTGACTGGAAATTAGCCCAAGTGACTAGTGACTGTTTACGGCAGAGATAGTGACACACACACTCTGAATTTGACAGTGAATACGAGTGAATTAGTGAATCTAAATTAGTTACAGTACATTTAAATATCTGTTATTTTATGTTGTGGCAGTCGAGATGCAATGGAGTATTCCAATAGGGTTCCCAGTTTTTAAACAGGAATTGACAATTTGATGGTGGTAAATGTATCAGTTCACATGTACTGTTTTATCAAACATTGTATAGACATTAACTAGTTCATTAATAAAGAGTCCTGTATCGTATCGGTGTAAAGAATAAACAGACAGATGAAGAAACCCCAACATTTTATTTTAAAATCAATTCATGAATTGCTTCATATAGATGAAGCATGTACATTATTGTTCACCACCAGAGGGTAAACAGGCAGAACAAGAGAAATCATGCATAAAAAAAAAACAACTGGTAGGAATGGTCTATCTCTTGGGCCAGTTGTGACGGAATCCACTGCAATAGAAAGGGGGAAAAACAACCAAACATGAAAATGATGCAAAAAAAAAAAAATACATTAAAAAAAAGAACAGTTCAATTATATGGATACTACAATACATTACCGGTTAGATTTGCCAGAGTATGACATACTCCTGCCTCCGACTGCACCTTGTTTATTCCCTTTAGGATTTTTCTATAACAAAAATAACATCCAGTATTAAGTCTGCTCCTTTGTGTAATATACTTTACGTAACTTGCACAGAATGTTAATTCTACATGTAACAGAAGAAGTACCTTTCTATTAGGATCATGAACCTCCTGGTTTGGGTCAAACTGTGCCGAATCCTTCCCTTTTCCCCCTGATTCAAAAATACATACGTTGACATGTGAAACATGTATTCTCTGGTTTCATTAAGAGCAAAATTACAGGGGCTGCAACTTTATAAACCCCATGCTCTCTGTTAACTTAGATATAACCACATACCAGAGAAAACCTTGAAATTTGACTTGCTGTAGTCAAAGGGAGTGAAGGATTTGGGTTCGACAGCCTGTTGGGGGTCTGCATTCTGCGCTGCTTTCTTGGCTTTCGCCTTGGCAACAGGAACTGAATGAACGTCGCCCGGTATGTCTGCAGGTTTGAGGAGCTTTGTGCTAGGTTTAGGGGTTTCCTCGCTGACGTCGCTGTTAACTCTCTCCCTCTTTCCTCCGGTTTGTCCAGACTCCTGGAAATAGGGGTAGAGAAACCAATTTATAATAACTATAATAATCAATGATAAGCTAAAAGAAGGTCATTCGGATCCATTGCAACTTATGTACTTTTTAGTAAAAGGAAGGTAGTTCACTCACCAATGCCTGTTGCCGAACAGTAGCAACGTTTTCAAGTGATTCTTGGTAACTCTTCTTGGTCTTTATTCGTACCTCTGTAAAGAGAATGAAAATCACACTCAGAATTGCATCATTGGTTGGTAAAGGTATGTGAGATGGTTTGCCTTTTTTCTTGGAAATACACATACCTTTTTCTTTTCTCGCCTGCTCCCTGGCCTTCTGCTTTTCCTGGGCCTCTTTTTGCTGTTGTTCAATACTGCGAAGCTTCCATCTGTTGTGGATCTAAAGAAAGGCGAAGAGGACAGAACATTTTCAAGATTAATTCTACCTATATTAGCAATACCACCAATTGCACAGTCACATTAGGCAGTTTAGGTACCAAGTAAATCAGAAATGACAAAAAAAAAACATTAGCATACCTCATAGACCTTTGATGATGGGTCATATTTAGCATTTTCTGAAATGTGTATATTTTTTGAGGGCAAATACTACAACAAAAACCAAAAACCAAAATTAGTAGGAACCAATGAACAAGATCATGTCTTTTTGATACATCTTAAAAGATGACATTACCATTCTGAAGGGGTTCTCAAATGACTCCATGATTCTGTGGGCTTTCTGCTGTGCCACAGTTAGGTGATCAGACACCTTTACAGCAACATCCTTCAACATAACATTTCAGAGATACATTGTAACATCTTTAGTTAATGAGTATGGTTGCATACATCTTGTGAAAGATTAATGTTTGATACGCCTACCTCAAACAGTGTGATTTTAGCTAAAGTCACAAGTCCAGCCAGGGCTTGTATATCAGCTTCATCTTGTTCTTCATCTTCAGAGAAAAGGATTCCACGTTTAATGGGGGTCTCTGCTATATGGGGAAGGGGGAGAAGGAACTCACTCACATATCTCAGGATATTGCAAAATGGCCGACGAACAGAGAACAGGCAAGAGGCTCATCCCAACCATACCTTGCAGAGACAGATCAACCAAGTCACCTTCCGACACGTGGGATGTATCATGAGGAGAAAATAGGGAGGACTCCAGAGGCTACAGATGACACAGCAACACCAAGTAATTTATCATGTGAATGTTTAACATACAAAGTTACATCAACAATTTTCACACCACAAACCTTTCTTTTAGGGGTGATCACTTTCTTTTTTTCAGCGACTATTTCAGCCTGCAAAAGATTAGAAGGGTTGAACAAGAGTTACGTGAAGAACTTAGTAGTAAAACCTGAAATGTAACCTTGAGGCGGTAGGCTTAGGATTTCAGTAAAGGAGCCCTACCTTGAGCAGTGGCATTTCTCTGGCTTGCTTCATCAGCTGGTGCAGCTCGTTAATCTGCTGACGGACCATGGGTGGGACGGGGTTGCAGCAGGCAATGATGCCCTGTGGTTCTCTAGAAATGTTTCCGGGATGTTAGCTGATTGTCTTAACTTTTATAATTCTCACCTGAAAAAGGAGTGAGTGGGGAACACTTACTTTGGCAACTCCTCCGAAATCTTCAACAGCATGTGATTTGGCAAAAGATAGCTGAAAACAAAACAGTGCAAAGTATGAACCACACTGAAGACCTAGCGTAACCACTAAGGATAGGCATATCATTCTTTCAAAATTGACAATACTGGGTAAGTATCAAGTACATGGCAATAGCTAGTAAAATCTAACTCTCGTTTTTTTTCTGGATGTTTTCCCTGTAAAGGACACTGTTCACCATCACAACATGGCCAAGAGCTGCCTGGATAATTTGGAAAATTATTTCCCATCCACGGAAAATACAACAAAAAACAAGTTCAATTTCACTGCTACAAAACAAGACTGATAAGAAAACAGGTTGGAAAATGGTTAAAACAAACCCAGTGCTCTCATCCTCCACTCTGGCCAGCCTATCCCTCCATCCATACAAAAGCCTGAAGGCAGTCAGTTGCTGCGTGTTAAAAGCCCTCTTCTGCTTCTTGTACATATCAATGTAGGACTCCTCTGTGAAGATTGGCTTCGTGTATTTCTACGATGGACAAAAAAGAAAAATAACCATCAGTACCTCAAATCACTACACTACTTATTCACAAAGGATATACCTGAGAACTCCCACTAGAACTGTGAACAGGGGCAATCTTTCAGGGCCTCACCTTTAAAGAGATCTCTCTGCTCCTGTGCCAGACTGCTTGCAAGACGGAAGGCAGACCCTTGCCAATGTCCAGCAGGTCTGCTCTCAGCCGGTCGTAGACGTACAGGAGGTAGTGAGTGTCCTCCCTAGCATACTGAAACATCTCTTCTGGCAAAGGCCTATAGTCAAAGACAAAGCCCTCGTATCAAAAACACTTTGGCAGTTGTTACAGTAACAAAGTGCAATCACACTTAAATCTGATCACCAGTAAGAAATGGTGAATAGACACAATGTAGGGGCTTTAAAGCATGCAAAGACCACTGGGAGACCTCTTTACCGAATTCTCCAGTCAGCCAGCTGGTAACGTTTGTCTGAGTCAACGTTGCAGAACAACTTCAGGAGATGATCCAATGAGTTCCTACCAAGGTTGAGGGTACGTGATGCCTGATGTGTGTCAAACATGTTAACAACATAGAGGCCAAAGTCTTTTTGTAGCCACTCGATGTCTGAGTCTGCCCCATGGAAAACCTGAGAGGAACCATAAACATCATTTGTATTTTAATGTCACAATACTTGACTTTGTCCTGTATATGTGTGTATGATTAACCATTTTTCCCTTAACTTTTCACAATTACCTTGACAATGTTGGGATCTGTGAAACACTCATTCAGGACATGCATCTCACTGCGCAGTTCCAAGGTATCTATGAGGAAGTCTTCATCCCTTGTGGAAATTTGCATCAAGCAGGTGATACCAAGAAAACTCCTATAAGAATGGTGCTGCGAAAGAGAAGCGCTATGAGGTACTATTCCATTTCTGAAAAGCCCTTTCTTTTTTGAGCAGCACAGGCCTCTGTCCATATGACACTCATCATGTCCAAACATCTAGAATACCAACTGTCAGAAACATCTAGAATAACAAATGCCAGATGTTCTTATATCTTGTCTTGTATCAGTACCTCCAAATCCACTGCAAATTCAGTGGTCTTGCACAGCTTCTCATTCAAGGCGGCTAGATCATCCAACGTGTCGATGAAGTGGCAGTTAGTCTCATCCAAGGGTTTGTACATCTATGATGTGCAAAACAACCACAAGTGTTACCAAACAACCAACCACAAGTGTTATCAAATGCAGGATATAATAATTAACTAAACTGTCAGGCCATGGTCATAGGAACTCAATGCATGGGGTTACTGTGAACACACACAATGGAGGTATTTTGGGGTGAGAAGATAATACAGAGGTTCCTCTTATATGATCCTATCTGGCCCAAATATGCAGAATTGATCATTTTAGTGTGCTTTCTGCCTTACAGATGAATCATACAGAATATTAAAAAAATTGTTAATCTATTTATAGGATCCCTCTCGCTCTCTCATATAAATATATATAGATATACATATTTCCTTGCTCCTTTTAAGTTCAGCAGCAACATTTAAGACTTAAAAAGGCAGAAATAGAAATAAAAAAGTACCTGAGGCTCTGGTCTACATGCTACATTCTCTGGCATGGTCAGGTGCTCCAGCTCATAATGGTATGGATGCGAGAACCTGTGAGAATGCATGTTAAATATCATATCAATCATCATGTTTCAATCATTTGAAAAACCAAGTCAACCCAGTGAACATGTCTTACATGTCCTCCATGTGCTCCTGTGTTCTCTGTTGGTGGATGAAGTCTGCCAAGGCTGCAGGGACGTCCAAATCCTCTGGCCGCTGCTTGTGAAGGTGTTTATTAGTGAAATCTGAAAGAGAGGAGCAGTTCAACAGGGTCATGTACAGTCAGTCTAAAACAAAATGATTGTTATTCAGGAGGGCTTCAGTGTACTCACATGTAGGCAGAGGTACCGTTGCATTGGGCTTCACAAAAATTTTGGGGATGAAAGGTGTGTTGCTGTTGTCGACTTTGTCTTTAAACCGCATCTGGGGCCGCTGGACATTTTTGGCATGCAGGAGTCTGAATGTCTGAGGGCTGTTACCAGAACCACTTCCCTGTGATGTAAACAACAGCATGAGTCTCCTTTGTCATTGTATATGTATGATGCATTTTTAGGGTATGATGCTTCCCTGGTGTCAGGCTAATCTCACCTTGCGATTCCAGCTGGAGACAACTATTTTGGGAGGCTGATAGCCAACTGGCATGACTGGCTGTTGGGTCCTGTTCACCCCTCCAGCCTCATCGAGCAAAATACCCTTTAAAAAATAAATAAATAAAAAACAGGTCAGCCTTTATCAATTCAGTCTCTACTGAAATGCACTGAAAGCAAACTGAGGCAGAACTGTGTTGTATAGTGACTGCATGGGTTGACAGATACCTACCACTTTCTCCAGAATCAAATCATTGGCATCAACTACCAGATCAAATCGATCGTCTAGTCCAGTCAGTTTGTTGCGGTCTCTTAAGTGAGACCTACAGCCATGGTGCTGCATAAGCTGACTCATACTGGTATAAAAAAAGTACAGAAAAAACACACTTTAATGTACACACTACGCAAATAACACAACCATAGCCCAGTAACAGTAACATCCAGAATCTCTAACTTTTGATGAGCCTGTAACATGTAAGGATGCAACAGGTTGTTACAGTGGTGACTTCAACATTACATTTACTTGTTACATGCTTACCAATGTAGAATCCTGTCCCCTTGGGTACCGCAGAACTCCTGGAATCCTGGGAAGCTTCTGTATAAATCATATTCATCTCCAGCTTGAGGCAGCGCTGCAGAGGCTTTTGTGGCTGCGACGACAGTGCCCAGGCCATGCTGTTGAAACACATCGTTTTCTTTTATTAATCAGGGTAATGCACGGATACTTGTGCTGATGACATTATTAAGTATTAACAGTGATTGACAACACATTTAGCAAAGTTAGCTGACCGCCATAAGCTTGTATGTTGCAAGATAGACGCGATACACTTTGCAATGGAATTTACGTGAATTTATTTTACTGATGTTAAGACTAAATGTTAAGTGTTGATGACATGACAAAAGACTTAAGAATAATCGAACAAACGTAACATTTGCATTGCTAGCTATCTAGCTATTGCCATCCACGTTGTCTCCCACAAGCTGGGCGTTGGTGTCAACACTGCATGAACGATTAAAACAGTTGGCCCTACCTTGACAAATAAATCGACATCTTTAAATCCTGGACAAAATTCCTTTGATTCGGGCTCCAAATCGTCGTTTAATGTGGAATTACCACTTTGTTTGTCTCTGCCAGCACTACTCGTGGAGGCGGCCATGTTTCTCCGGTGAAATCGCGAGAGACGGGACTTCACCAGGCTCAGAACTGCGCAACACGGGAAGGAAGAGACGCGCCTTGATAGAGAACCTTTTTTCAGAAGTAGAGAAATTGTTGTATAGATGATTGGATGCAGGGATTATGTGTTTGTGACAAAAGGCCCGAATTATCCGCCTTAGGTCGCAGATTTAAAATCGAAGTGATGTACGGGTATGTGTTTCGTGGTTTATCATTTATAATGGCACATTTTCCCCCTAAAGCAGGCTAACCTTTCCGATGTATCCAGTGAGTCATAATCAGCCATAGGCCTACAGTTATGCTTCAGTTACATATATGTTATTTAAGTTCACAATCACACAACCATAATCTTTTAATTAAGAGCTACTTTTCATCTCAGTCGGTTGTTGTTGGAAGTGATATGGGTATACATTTAAATGTTACTGAAAAACCTACAGCACATGACAAGGAAAATATCTGAAGGCTTATTGTGAAAGAGACTATACCGCAATTTCCTTGTTTTGGCAAACAGGACTGGCTTTGGCGACTTTTAATATACAACAGATAAACTTGAAATCCTCATCAGCGTTACTAATATATGACCAAACTATTTCTGACAAGATTCATAACCTCATCACCATTCAAACATCATGAGGGTTTTTGTCCTCATGCCAATGGCCCTAGTAGGCCTGTGAAGTAATATATCCATGTATTCAAAGACATATATCAATTTCTGAAATGGCCTTCCTTCTTTTAGCAGCACAGACCTGATTCATCATGTCCAAACATCTAGAATAACAACAGTCAGAAACATCTAGAATAACAACTGTCAGAACTTCTTATATGACTAGTTGTCTTGTATCAGCACCTCAAATCCACTGTAAATGTAGTGGTCTTGCAAAGCTTCTCATTCAAAGCGACTAGGTCATCCAACTTGTCAATGAAATGGCCGTCTCGGCCAAGGGTTTGTACATCAAAAGCGATACCAAATTGACGAAAAAACACCAGGTTGGAAGGTTTAAGCGTGTACACTTTATGGGACTGGGAAGAATGCATTAGAGTGGTCAATATTACGGAAAATTATTAATCTGACTCCATACATTTTTTAAATGACCTGCAATATTATCAAGCAGTATATACAGCTTTAAATCTTACCTTTTCATTGAAATAAAATCATTGAAAGAAAACATTTTTTTTTCATTAAATAAATACTATTCTCCTAGACAGGTGTGCCACAATTATTGGCACCCCTTAATTTAATGTTTTGAGCAGCCTCCCTTTGCCAAGATAACAGCTCCAAGTCTTCTCCTATAATGCGTGATGAGGTTGGTGAACACATGGCACAGACCTGAGACCATTCCTACATACAGTATCTCTGCAGATCCTTCAGATTCTGAGGTCAACACATTTGCAGATTCGGCTTCAGCTCTTCCCACAGATTTTCTATGGGGTTTAGGTCTGGGGACTGATGGCCATGGCAAAACCTTAATTCTGCTGTCGGTGAACCATTTTTGTGTTGATTTTGAGGTGTGCTTCGGATCATTGTCCTGCTGGGAGGTCCATACCATGTATCTTAACAAGATGTCCAGGGCCTTTGGAAGAAAAACAGCCCCACAACATCAGAGATCCGCCACCATACTTCAAAGTGGGTATGGGGTGCTCTTCTGTATGGCTATCTTTCTGTCTTTCTGATAACCCTCAAAAACAACTTGTGGTGATGTAGGTGCAGTCTGATGGTAGTTCTGGAGACTTTCTGACCCCAGGACTTAACTAACCTCTGCAATTATCCAGCTGTGATCCTTGGAGATTCTTTTACCAGTCGAACCATCCTCCTCACGGTGCGTGGGGTCAATTTACAGATAGGTCCTCTTCCAGGCTGATTCTTTACATCTCCTGTCACTTTTAACTTCTTAGCTATTGCCCTGATTGTGGAAGTGGGTATTTCCAACTGTTTAGATATTTTCTTATTTCCCTAAATCCAGTTTTCAGCAGCTCAACAACTTTTTGTCGCACTTTGACACTGAGTTCTTTTGTCTTTCCCATCTTGATGAATGCCTAAGGGTATTTGGCCTGTGTCACCTCATATTTATACCTCTGTGAAGCAGGAAGCCATGGTTGACCACTTTCTAGGGGTGCCAATAATTGTGGCACCCATGTTTTGGAGAAAAATATTTTATGTAATGTCAAAAAAATAAATTCTTTCAAGAATTTTACTTCGATGAAAAGGTAAGATTTTTGTGAATATTTTGAGGGAAAGACCTAGATGATAAACAGCAAAGGTATATTTTTTCATAGCCTGTTTTGGTCACATTCACTAAGGGTGCCAATAATTGTGGAGGGCACTGTAAGCTAGTGGCACAGTAATAAAGGGAACACGTTAAATGGATGGTTCATGAATGAACAGTTTATTACAACAGTAAAAGGTAGGCTAAGCTTAAATGTTACAAGTATCAACCAAACTGGAAGGTACAACTTTAAAAAATAAATAACAATTGAATAAACAGGTTGGATGTCAATACAACCAAATACACTTGAATGACCAAATTAACCTGGCAAACCATGAATGCATTAAATGTAAAAAACTTGCCCGCTGATAAAATGCCATCTGGCCCTCTGGTTAGAATTTGCGAGTCTGGGTGTCCACTGTATTTTGATCACATTTAGAGTATTTTCTGCCTCAGATGAACCATGGAACAGATGAACCATACAGAATATGAAAATCTCTCCTATCTCTCTCTCTCTAAATACAGTTGAAATCAAAATTATTCAACCCTCATTGCACATTAGGTTTATTGGCAAAATATACAATTTCTGAGCAGGCTGAAGGAAAGGCTTCTTGCTGAGTTCCCTGATATGCAAGCTTATACAAAGGGGAGATAAATCCTGACGTCCTTTGAAAATTATGTTGGAATTGCTCTTGCCAAAGCCTGTGAACAGGACAACACCAAAGATGTTATGCTCATTGCACGTGCTGCACAAATTGTGCTTGGTCACATACTTGGTGTGGCCAAATCTTTTAATGGATTCCCTGAGAGATGCCAAGAGGACTCTGTTCCACAGCCATTACTGACCCTCGTGAATATGCTGTTAGAGGGACGCAGCATGAAAAAAAGAGAAATCACCATCACCACAGCCAGAAATCTCAAGGTGTCGCAGGTCCCGGAGACAAGCGTTACATCAGAGATGGCTTCAGACATTACTTCAAGGCAGAGTATCAATGGTTGGGTAACGCAAGAAAGATAATTGAAAACAAAATCCCTGCAGATGAGGCTGTGAATATCTCATGGGCTGCCTTCCGTGCTACCAACCAAAAAGTAGAAGCTTGTGTCATTTCTTACATTGCACTCCTTCCACTGTTTCAGGAAAGCGCTCACTTTGTGGCCTTGAAAATGTTTTCGATAAAGCATTCACTCGATGTCAGTTAATCAGTAAAGCTGTGGAACACCTGAATTCAGGCCAAATTCCAGTGATCACATTTGACCAGCCTTTGTATGCCCTGGCCAAGCAAATCCAATTTAAGTGGCCTGATAGATATGGTGAAGACAAATGGGTGGTTATGTTATGTGGGTTGCATATTGACATGGCAGTACTGAGTCCTGGGGAACTGGTTGGGTTGAGGTGTTATTGCAAGCTGACATCACACCTGCGGGGATAGCTGACTCCTTCCTCAAAGCTGCCCATGTGTCTCGCACCAGGATGGCTCATCAAATCTCTGCAGCGTGCTGAACATTTTGCAGCATCGGGCTTATAACCAGTATTGCCAAACACAGACTGATGGGGTTCCTCTTAACTGATTTGGAGCTTGGTATCAACAGAGAGTGGTAAACACCCCACAATTTCAGAACTGGTCAATTGTGCTTGAACTGGAGCTGCTAATGCTGGTCTTTGTGTGGTCACTACGAGAGGCATCTTTCTCAAGGTACCTTGATGTCTTCATAGAACTGGCCAAATGGTTTAATACTATGGACCATATACATTACGCCATATGGATTCCAGTTCACCTGAGAGACATGGCTGAGCTTCCAAGGATACATCCAGGCATAGCTCAAGAATTCCGTACAGGCAACTTTACTGTCCAAAAGAGTTATCCGTTTGGTAGTGGAAAATGTTTTCGATACATAGCAGCTCATGAAATCTCCTGAGAAGGCACGTGCTCTTCCTGTGTTTCATGCATTGACTGGCTGTGACACAGTATCAAGCCTTTCTGGTCATGGGGAAAACACTGCATGAGCTGTATGGGCCGTCTTTCCAGGGCTTACAAATGCCCTGTTTGAGTTATGTTCCGCCCCACATGACATTCCACAGGAGGTAATGGCAACGATAGAAAGGTTTATCATCCTGCTCTATGACCGAACCAGCACATCCACAGAAATAGACCATGCAAAAAGGAAATTATTTGAGAAACGGCACAAAGTGCAGTCAATCCCCCCCAACAAAGGCTGCCCTAAGCGGGTAGTCTACCAGGGAGTCCATGTGTGTGGGGTCAGATGCCGGTATCTACACCAGAGCTACCTTCACCCTGTAAATGGGGCTGGTCAAAGACATCTGAGGGTCATTATGAACCATTCTGGACATGCCTACCAAAAGCAGGGCAGTCCAGCTGTGAGATTGTCTTTAAGAAGAGCTGTGTTAAGAAGTGCAAGTGCAAAAAAGCCTGCACAGCCCTTTTACTGTGAGGGCGACTGCCGACGTTTCCATGATAGACCATATGTTTGGACTGTTCATATTTTCATGTACAGACCTAATTTTTGCCTATCTTGCCTTCAAAAACAGAAGGAAACCTTCTAGTAGGATTAATGTTAGAGTTACCATCTGAATTCAGCAACATGAAAAAAATATGATTTGATGTTATCCTCTGTATCATGTTAGTCACGGCTGCCGTTTTGAAAAATGTTTTGGACTGTCTTTGGGTATATGTGTACCAAACAAAGTGCACAATTCTTGTGAACAATCAAATTAAGCCCCCCCACTATATTAATTCCGGATACTTGACGGAATCCATCTTGCCGTCCACACACTGCAGTTTCTAGTGCCAGAGGCAGCAATGCAGCCTCAGAGCATCACTTAGCCACCCCCATGCTTCACTGTAGTCAGGGTGTTCTTTTCAACATATGCTTCATTCTTCTTCCTCCAGACATATCGCTGATCAATAGGCCCAAAAAGTTCCAGGTTTGTTTTATCACTCCACAAAACAAAATTCCAAAACGTCCTCTTTCTGCCACATCCAGGTAGTGTAGCCACTGTTTCTTAAACTTTGAACTTGCGAACTATGCTTCCAAATGTATTTCTAGGGACTTTCAGTGCTTTTGCCATCTTTTTGTATCCTTTTCCCTGTTTGTGCAAGGCAATGATCTCTTCTCTGAACTTTTTGGACATTTCTTTTGACCATATTTCTAACATTCAATCAAACGTCACTCTCAACAAACCCCAAGCCAGACCAGGTATTTATGTGTTCTATTTCAATCACACATGAACTAATGAATCCCTTGGTTAGTTGCACCAGGTGTGCTTGAGACATGGGGTTGAACAATTTTAAAGGGTGCTCTACTAAGTACTGAAGATGCTTGTCATGAAGGGGGTTGAATCACTTTGAGGCTGCAGTATTGACTCAAAGTAGCATCTCGTGTTGAATTTGGACAAAAACCATGGTAATATTACTTTTATTGAACTGTTTCAACTGATCTTGTCTACTTTGTTTATTGCAAACAGCTGAAAATGTTTACAATTTGACAATAAGCCTTATACACAATGGGGGTTGAATAATTTTATTGCAACTGTATATATATTTATTTATTTCCTTGCTCTTTTAATTTTAGCAGCAAGACGTATATCTCAAGGCTCCAAGAGTCTGAAAGTCTGAGGGCTGTGACGACAACCACTTCCCTGCAATGTAAACAACATCATGAGCCTTATCATTGTATGATGAACTTGTTTGAATGGAAGTGGGCAATGAGTTTAAAAAGGTGCATCTGATTCATGACCCATCTTCAATATATCTGTTTTCTCAGTTACAGTACACGGTAGGGATGTGCATCTCATCACTGAGGAAGATGCGATACACATCTCGATGCACTGCCAACGATCCGATACATTAAAGATACATAAAAGCAGCTACTAATGCGATACGATTCACCCCTATTGCGGTGCAGTACGATTCGACACGATGCGATTCAACAAGGTGCGATACAAAATAATGCAATTTTATATTATTCATAATGATTCATACAACAAATCATTAAAAAGGTATCTGACAAAATATAACATGTATATGTACGTGTATAAGTGTTCTCTAAATGTCATTTATTTTTATTTATTTTTGTAACTATAGGCCTACCAGGCAGTCACAACACAGTTTGCTTCATCCTAAACATGTGGATCAAATGCCTCACGCAATCAATTTAACTTATTTGCCCTATTTTAAGGTTTTTCTTTAGGTTTTGAGTTGATCCACATGATCAGGATGAAGAAAAAAGTATAATGGAGACTAGCTGCTAGATTTCCTTTTCCAATTAAAGGAAGGCACAGGTAAATTCAAGTAACAAATAGAGAGTTTAGCTACGGTATATGGAGTATATTCTTACCTCTTCCTCCATCATCACCTCTGCTATTATCTTTAAAAATACCATGTCCTTGGTGCCGTGGTCTTCCAAGAAAGCCAGGTCTTTGAAACGTGGTTCAAGCGCCAGTGTTGTGTCTGAACGCGTTCATTGAATGAAAGTTCATGAACTCGTTCATAATTTTGGTGAAAGTGAACTGAACGAAGGGTATTACTGCCTGATGCCCGATACTGTGAGCGTGTTCATTCTGGTGTCTGAGAACTGCACGTTCACTCTTTTTAATTTCGTTCAATAAGGTGCTAGATTTCTAGAGACTTCCATGCGAAAAACACCGTTAGTAATAGTCGCTTATCCCACTGTCTATTCCTGTGAGAGCCCCGAAGTTGTGTAAAGGCCGAGAGCGGTATTGCAGACAGATAGTGATTTTAGAAAAGTTATAGACTTGACGAGAAGCGGCCATTAACAGCAGTGGAGATGAGAGCGCGTTTAAGAAACAGTAAGAGAGGTGGAATCTATCTAAATATAAAATGATTGGTCTTGTATTGAGATTATACCGATACAAAAATGTTAGAACCGATGCATCGCGATTCATCTCACATTGTATCCGGTCCACACTTTTTTGATCCGGGCCATCGTATCGTGAACTTTTATGCCGGTGCATCGTGGCGAACCGGTGAATCTTCCCATCCCTAGTACACGGTCAAAAACCATAATTTTTCACCTGCCGTAGTACAGATCATTACCCAAACCACACAGCTTTTATACTTTAAACTTAAGAGTGGTGTTATGGAGTCTACTTGCATTTCATTGGAGTACGCTTAGTGTTTAGAGACTTTAATGCTTCATACTATTTTCCATTGTTCTATTGATAATGCATTCTCCAGGCAGAGGATTTGCTTTATGAAAAGGCATTGAGGTTAAAACCTTTACTCAGATTTATTATTTCCAGGACACAAAATTGGATTAAAAGACATTAAGTGAAGTTACGACAAAGTGTTTTTGCACATTATAAGCCCAAATGAATTATTGACTGTGTAATGTGGTTTAATATAATGCAGTATGAGAAAATGCTGAAGAGCTCTAGGAAAGAATGAATGACACACTATTTATCCATCATTTATTCATTGTCGACACCATTTGGAATCAAGTCCCTTAATATATATTGTGCATCGGTTAACCTTCAGTTATGAGATATTAAGTTAATAAAAGTCAGAAATACTTCAAAATGTCTTATTAATTGCAACACATCATTGCTAAACTATAAAGCAGATTCATTTCAAGAATCATGGCCACTGTAGAAATATTAGCAAAGGCTAACAAGGACTGCAAAGCAAGGCTGAGGTGCTCCTCTACCAAAATGGACACCTGCAATTAGAGAGAAAACAATCATTAATCTTTATGACCAGATTACATTTCACGTCACACTACACACATAATCCTTAAAAGGAGCGAGTCTCAGAGACAAGTCGAAGATACCCATTGATAATACATACCATCCAATGTAGCATTGGCATAAGTTCTCATGCGACGTCGCTTGCTTGATTAGAAGCTCCACTTGGGTCGGCACGTCCAAGGTCTCATCGTGTGAGAAATCCCGACCTAGTAAGTGAGAAAACAGAGCTATGGACTTCACAGGGCAGGTAGAGGGAATACAAAAGTGCTGACTTTGTCAAAGCATAACCGGTACAATGGCAGACATTCATTTAATTGTATAAATCTAAAATGTCGATCTGACAATAATATCTCCCTTCCTGAGGCACAGCATAGAGATGGAACTCACCAGTCAATTTGTCTCGCACCCTGTTGATGATCTGGATGGCTTTTTTGTTCAGAGCCTCGGGCTGTACAAGGCCCTCGCCAACTGAGAGGGAACAGGAAATAACATAAATGTTTCCATTTTGCTTAGTGACTATACTTTTCATGGAAAGTATTATTCAATACAGATATACACTGGTTCTTCAATATATGACCTTGCCTAATGAAACAGAATGACATGCAGCTCAGGAATGAAAGCTAGTGATAATATTATGGATTCAACCACTGCTTTGATAATCCGAACGAAAGAGGTCTGTGTGAAAAGTTTGGTCCTTGACCCTTCTTTTCTAATCATCCTTGGCAACACTCTTGAAAGACCATGGCCGTGGGTCATTCATATAATCCCTTCTGTTAACCATTACCCCATACTCTAAGCACTTCAAAAATGGACCGGCCATCATGCTACGAGTCAAAATAGCAATTTAACGGGCGTCATTTCAACAAAAATGGATGTGTTGCTCTGAGCCACATCATCTCTCAGCTCTGGTTACACTTCCTGAGGCAAAATGGAGATTGTGTGTGCGGCAAGTCCGATTTCAATCCTAGTGCAATTCTGTTCCATTAGTCTGGGTGTTTGGAAGCGGATGCGGTCCTT
Organism: Sprattus sprattus; assembly: GCF_963457725.1. Lineage (NCBI taxonomy): Eukaryota > Metazoa > Chordata > Actinopteri > Clupeiformes > Clupeidae > Sprattus > Sprattus sprattus. The sequence continues at coordinate 16,719,173 of NC_137914.1, forward strand.
GCAGGCATGCGATAAGGAGCGCGCCGGCGTGCACTCAAGCCGCTGACTCACTAAAGGAGTGGATGGATTCAGGCACAGTGGTTCCTGGCTTCTTGAGTGTGGTCTCGCCGAGGTCGATGCCATCCAGCGCTTCTGCGGGTCACATCAAAGACAAGCACAATGGGGGGTCACACACACAAGCACGCTTGTCATCAGAAGGCAATTGGACAGGCACTGATCTGAAAACACCCCCACCCTCCCCACTTTAACTCCCACCTCTTGCCAGTGATGACTTACCCACGGATTGTCCAGCTGAGTAGGAGTCTGTCCTGTTCCTTGAGCGTTTGTTTCCTTTAACGTTGGCTGCAGAAGAGAAATAAGGGGGGGGGGGGGGGGGGGTTAGTTAGAATGAAAAGTAGAATTTTGCAGTTCTACTACTATTACTAATGGCAAACACTGAGGGTTTTCACTGTTAACCTGAATGAGAGATGTGGAAAATTGAGAAAACATGGAAATGTTTGAAACGTGGAAATATCACTACAAGTGACACACTTAGCCGACAGGCCCTACAGACACCCAGGGACAGGACACTGGCTGCTATCTCCACTCTGACAGCCAGCTAAGCAGTAGGAGGCTACAACGCCAATCTGGACGCCATCTCAGCTGTATTTCTCTGAAGAAAATACATCTCTGACACCTGCTAGCTACTATGTTAAATGTCACCCGAGTGTTCAGAAAAAGATACTGTAATAAATTGAGACTTACTGTCCATCAGCCTCCAGTTGAGTAAGGGGTCATACACGAAAGCCTCCAGCACAGCCATAACACTGTCTCTGTGTTCCCTCAAGACCTCCATGACAGTGTGGCACGTGATCCTGTAGTTCCCGTCCAGGCCCGTCACCTACAGAGAGAGAGAGAGAGAGACAGAGAGACAGAGAGAGAGAGAGAGAGAGAGAGAGAGAGAGAGAGAGATAGAGAGAGAGAGAGCCGCACACAGTATTTCATACTCCTCACCCATTTCTATTCCAATTGATTATCAGTGAAAAGAGGCATTGGAAAAATAATGGATCTTACCTCCATGGCATTAGTCAGCATTCTGGTCAGTCTGAAAGGGATTTTCTCTGGGAATTTCTCCCTCGTCATGGCAACCTGTGAGATATTGAAGAATTTGACATGTTCAATACAGCATGATAATTCAGGGAATTATAAACATGCTACCACAAACACCACAGAAAATAGATAAAACAAGAAGACATAATTCACCTCGAAACAATCACCAAAGTCTATGTGGAGGATCTTCCCACTGAGCCTATCCAACATCAGGTTGGACGGATGCCTACGGGGAATAAAAGCAATGTGTGATTACCAGCTGATTCTTTCCTGTTCCTGAATCAGTTCAACAAAAGGTAAGTGAAGAGAACAGAAGAAGTATTAAAGCCGTGTTCTGCTATTATTTTTTCTTACATATTTTTATAACACATGAGGGACAGTTCTCACCTATCTCCCAGTCCCAAGATGTAGCCAACCATGGACATGACAGCTAAGGAACGAGTGTAGTTTGTCCGCCTGTCGAACCAAACCTAAGAGAGAGCGAGAGCCTGACATTTAAACAACTCCTTGAGGGTCGGCAAGAGTACATGATGTAAACGCCTGCCATTACTGACAGTAGGGTGTGATGACCAGCAACAGGCCTATTATGTTGACTATGCTCATACAGATAATCTGGAGCTCTCAGCCTATGTGAAATGTGTGTGATGCCTGTGTATATATGTGGCATGTGTGCACTGCATGTATTGTGCAGCATGTGTGTGATGTGTGTGTATATATGTGGCATGTGTGCACTGCATGTATTGTGCAGCATGTGTGTGATGTGTGTGTATATATGTGGCATGTGTGCACTGCATGTATTGTGCAGCATGTGTGTGATGTGTGTGTATATATGTGGCATGTGTGCACTGCATGTATTGTGCAGCATGTGTGTGATGTGTGTGTATATATGTGGCATGTGTGCACTGCATGTATTGTGCAGCATGTGTGTGATGTGTGTGTATATATGTGGCATGTGTGCACTGCATGTATTGTGCAGCATGTGTGTGATGTGTGTGTATATATGTGGCATGTGTGCACTGCAAGTATTGTGCAGCATGTGTGTGACGAGTGATTTGTGCTTAGCTGGCGGATGAGGCCATGTACCTCAGAACTTGGACTCTTGAGCCAGAGCAGCTTGGCTAGGTCATCCCCGGCAGTGTTGTTCACCGCGTGCTCGAACACCTCCACCTTCTCCATCAGGGTTAGGTGGTCGTAGTCTGGTGCCATCTGATCAAACCAACAGCATGAGTTAGGAAGACATCCACCAGACACACAGAGAAAGCACCTAGAATATGTACTGTTGAACGCATTTAATTTAAAAAACACAACAGCATCACTGGCGTTAATTGATTTCCTGAACGTTGCATGTTTGCAGCTCCAAAGAGAACCAGGCTCACCCTGAGCATGATGCGGTGTTCAATGTTGAGCAGGATCTTCTTCTTCTCGCGATAGTCTCGTATGAGGGCGTGGAGCGTGTCACAGTGAGGTACCCAACCAATCAGACCAGAGTTGGTGGACAGGGGGATCACTGCATACCGCTGGATGCTAACAAGAGGAAGAAGAAAAACATTGTTTTTTTATCATGCAGATATTTCTGCAATGAAGTGCACACAAATTGTGTTGGCACCAAGTTTGCTCTTTTAAACTGGTGGACTGCATAATATTGTTGTCTCATAATTATCACTGTTCTATGATTCTTAGTACGATGCATAAACAAATTTCCCAATGTTTGCACCGAAAACAAACACCCATTTCCTTCGGACAGAGGGTGTGTCGGGGTTATGCACCTCAGGTTCTTGCGCAGGGAGGCCGGGTCGTTGGCCAGCAGCGTGTTCACCAGGCCAAAGAGCTGCATCACCCTCTCATCCTGCCGCAGATCCTCATGGCCCTTCAACAGGAACATGAACTCATGCCCGTTGCTGCCTGTAGGGGGCAGAAGAGAGCAAGGCACAGTCTCTCACACCGGGTCACCTTGAGTACACACACACGCACGCACGCACGCACGCACGCCAGGCTGGAAGTGTGAGCCAAACCGTACGCATACTAGACGTCCACTTAGTCTGTCATGCTTGGATTGCATTACATATTTAACATGGCACAGTGGGGTCCACTCGAGAGCACATCCAAACTGCAATGTTAAGGCTGCGAACCCGTGGAGTGCTATAAGCTGGGGTTTGAGGGAATTAGATGGAACTGCTTCGAATTACATAAACTCATAAAAGCACAGACTAATAACAGCAGTAGTAATAGTCCAGAATAGTTTGCCTAGAGAGAGGCCAATGGGTAGCCAAACCGTTTTCAGCCCCACAACGGCAATATACTCTTATTTTGGGAATAAAAAAATCATTGACCGGCTCCAATATGATTTCAGATGAAGTGAACCGTTAAGCTTTAACGTCCCTGTAGGAACGGCACAGACAATGAACCTGTTCAGTGTCCCCCGTTTAAGTGTTGTAGCAGACTAGACGTCATGGAAAACTGAGAAGGAACAGGACAAAAAGCAGAAGATAGACGGTTTCTCTTCTCCTGGAGAATCGCAATCTGCCATCTGTTCGGTGTTGTTAAGGAGCGTGCATGCGTCTGAAAGTGCTGAGTGATGCTGTAGAGGCTGGAGGAGTCTTCTGAGAGGCTGCAGGTGGGTGTCCACTGTCCAGCAGAGTGGGAAAGTCATTTGGGTGACTGATCAGGGGTGGGGAGGAGGTGGTTGCTAGGATCTGTCTTAACCTTGGATTATTGGCTGCTGGAGCCCCAGGCATCAGGGACCAGATTAAAACAGACAATGTATAAACAGCCACGAGAGGAGAGAAGAGAAATGAATGTACCAGACTCTTCCTAACACCAATAGACATTCCGGCTGAGCTGGAAGGGATTTGTGTTCGAATGAGAATCTAGTTAAGACTTCTTTTTTTTTTAAGACTTTTTTGTGATGTTACGGTTTGGAATGAGGGGAGCACCCTACTGCCTAACAATAGCAGGCATCAGTCACAGCGTCAGCCAATCCGACCAGCGCCTACCCAGGAAAACACCCTCCTCCCATCATGCTTCACCTGCGGCGTCAGTCCGTCTTACCCATGATGGTGAGCTTGCGCGGGCGCTGCTTGGATGTGATGACCTGCAGCGAGGGCGCGATGGACTGGATGCGGATGATGGGCTGGTTGGGGTCGTAGGTGCCGGGCACGGCCAGCTCCAGGTCTCGGCACATCAGCAGCTTCGGCGAGACGTACTGCAGTTCCAGTGAGGTGAGCTGAGGACACGTTCACACAAAGACACACACACACACGCAAAGACGAGAAAAAGAGAGAGAAAGAGTGAGTAATTCACCAGTAAGTCTCCTTATCACTCTTCTGTCTCTCACTCAGGAGTCAGGAGTCAGGACCATGTTTTGCTTGGCACTGATAGGCAGCAAACATAAAAAGCCCAGCAGGTGGAGATTCTGAAAAATGCCTCCACCTGAAATAACAGAAGTGAACACACACCTTTACGGTTGCCTGGGAACCACTGTTTATGCCATTACCCACAATAAGACAGAGGGGGAAAAAATCCCCTTGCATTGTTTTAACAAATATTTGACCATAAGCCTGAGGCAAAATATGCATTATCGCTTCCAGAAAAAAAGAAAAAAAAGAAAGAAAAGCCACACATTGAAAACAGAACATCTAGTCCTTCGGAGAGAGGAAGCCATCAGTGAAACTGGTTGTGATGGCCACAGGCCATGGAAATACCAGCTGCTGGGTTGATGGGTGGGGACTGGGCCTGCTCTCTATCTCCCTCCCTCTGTGCTCTGGCTCACCTGAGGCAGCTGCTTGGAGATCCTCCTGAAGACGTGGTAGTACAGGTCCCAAGCCTGTGTCAGGTCCTTCACGTTGCCGGAGCGCATGTACTTCCTGCACCAGTCCTGCGCCTCCATCAGGTCCCGGCCATAAGCCTGACAATCACACAAAACTTCAGCTTAGCATGATGCAGTCCTCAGAAGGCTCTACTCCATTTTGCAAGTGCTGTCTGCATCCAAGGGTAGACCTTATCATCCCGTTATAAATATTTGATAGAACATCTTAACCTCCACATTTCACAACAAAAAGCCAATCTACTTAACAATAACCATCAAGTGAGATAGAAATGGTTATTCCCCATTCACAAGCTATGCTAGCATCTCTTAATGAGCATCTCTTTGAACACTGGGCTGCGCTGGGCTGCGCTGGGCTACGGAGGATCACCTGGTTGAAGGAGGTCTCCTTGAGCGTCTGCGGGCCCCTCTCCATCATGGCGTGCAGGGGCTCCAGCACGGCGAACATGCCCTTCACGTTACGCTCGCCAAAGTAGAGGCGCGACGCCTCCTCCAGGCCCTCGTGCCACATCTCGTGCCACAGGATGGCCACGCGGATCAGCTCCTCACTCACCTGTGCAGACACGCAATCATAGACACATGCAAACAGTGTGAGCTAAAGCACTCCAATGTATATAACATACAGTAAATATGTATAACACTACTAAAGGCCGAGTCAAGCAGCTACACTGACTTAATCACAATATTACAGGAATGACACAGTTGGCCCACAGGTTACTGTTGTGTGCTGTGGCTGCAGTGATGATAAGGTAAGTGTTCTTTCTATCGCTTCCTACTACAAATGGAGAGCTGTAGTATAACAATTCTAAATGGCCCATACCATGATGGCCTGCTGGACTAAGGCGTTGCAGTGCTCGCACATGTTCTTCAGGATTTTGTTGGCAGCATTGTGTCGTGCCGTGGTTGTGGATTTGGAGGCCACGGTCAGTGGGTAGATCAAGGCCTTCGGGAGGGGGAGAGAGAGACCACATATCAAACATATGCAGTGCAGCATGTCACTCACGAAGGACGGCAATGTTTAACAGACACAAGAACATCAGCTCATCGGCTCATAGTAATAAAGATCACAGAAATTCAAAAAAAACTGAAAGTAAAAAAAAAAGAAAAGATCTGAAGACTCTTCAACGCCTGTGTATTCGTTTGAAGAAGAGCTGATATGCTCCACCGGTGGCTTGAATGCGGGCTTGAGAGCTTACCTGAGGGTGGTAGCGTCCGATGTCTGTGAGCAGCTGGTGAATGAGGCGGCCGACCAGAGCCCGCGGCGTGTCGATACGAGCAATCAGCTGCGGAATCACCTGAGCAGGGGGAGGCAGAGACACGGTTCAGAATGACTGCAGGGTGGTGAGGGAAGGAAAAAGCATTAGACGAGACGAGGAGGACATTTTTTTTAAATAGACTGTAGCAAAATGTGACTGAGAGTATGTGTTATGTGAATATTATGTGACGGGGAAAAGGACAAAGTAAGTGAGTGAGAGAGATGGAGAGGTGGAATAATGGCGTGTTACCTGTAGCCAGGTGTCGATCTGAATGGTCTTGATTCCTTCCACGAGGGCCTCGTTGACCTCAGGCCAGTGGCCATAGTCAAACCACAGTGTCAGGACTCTGACAGGGCAAATCATCCAATAAGTAATACATACCAAAAACCGTAACACATTTAACACTGTACCGTGAAAGAGACTCCGGAGATTCTAGAAACAACTTTTTGTACGCTGGCTCTACGCTTAACACACGAGGGTGGGGTTAGTTGGGAACAGATTGATTACTGTACAAATGCTGGGTCAAAGATGCCGCTAGGGAGGAAAAACTAACAGACGAGTTTATTTTGGCTCGGCTACGCCACAGGGGGTCACTCTTTCTGCACACACACACACACACACACACACACACACACACACACACACACGTAAGCTGCAGACGTGTGCCTGGTCTCCTCTGTGTACCCTTTTCTCTGGGCTGGAGGGGGACGTAGAGGGGAAGGGGGTTGCTGTTTGGCTTGGCTTGGCGAGCTGCGGCTAACGTTAACGCTAACGTGACGTACCTCAGCGTGTCCTGAAGATTGTTCCCACGTGAGAGGGAGATGGAGCGGAAAAAGCCCTGGACAGCAGGTACTGTGTACAGCAGCAGAGTCTTGGACAGGTCCTGCAGAGGGAAAAAAGAAACATACAAGAGGATCGACGAGTGAACCCAGGCCGAAAAATAAGCACATAGACCAAAGCTGGCTAATGAGAGACACCCGCCAGGGACTGTGATTCACGATGTGATTGAGATTCATGATGCACAGAATGGCTGTTGGGCTGTCAAAGCCGTCCAGTGGGATGTTACTTCTGTCTATACCAGCAACACAGATTTTTTAAGAGGGTTTGAAGGTTTGAACCATACTGTAGGCCTCTTTCACTATAAGCAATCGAGTCAGTCCTTGATACCCAATGTAAAATATTGCGCTAAATGTGAACTCAAAATGTTATAGTGAGTGCTTGAATGTGAATTCAAAATGTTATAGTGAGTGCCAGATTGTGAAAGTGAAATTACCTTGTGGTTGCCTGATTGTGAATTGAAATAGTCTTGTGTATCGTCTGGCCTGACGTCATGGACCTTCTTCGCCGCGGGCGAGGGCACGGGGCTGTGGTCGGCACTCTCGGCCTCGCTGTCACTGTTGCTGGCCTCGCTGGTGCCGCTGGCACCGCTGGCATGCCGCAGCTTCTTGCAGTCATCCTTACCATGGTTTTGGTGCTTGTAGTGCAACACCGCCTCGAAGTTCATTACTGCCCACGCGTGCCATGCCTGTTAAACACACACATTAACACATGAGGAGCGCAGGCACGCAGACACGCAGACACACACACACACACACACACACACACACACACACACACACACACACACACACACACACACACACACACACACACACACACACACACACACACACACACACACACACACACACACACACACACACACACACACACACACACACACACACACACACACACACACACAAACAAACAAACAAAGATATAATCTCAAGGAGAGCAAGGGGGCACATGGTGATGCTAGCTTCTTTACATTCATATTCTGTTTGTTATTATGCACTGTGTCCTGCAATCCTGCAGAGGGCCTGACTGCAGTTTGTGATCCGTTTCTCCATTCCACTGATGGCACACTCTAACCTCTTGGGATTGGGGTTTGGACTGGAGGGTGGATGGCAGGCTGTTGACCTCACCTTGTACCAGTTGCGGTCGTGCTCCGTGGAGTGACTGTAATACTGGAGCACTTTGGGGATGGTGCTCTCATTAATACCCTGCAGACTGAGCTGCCACTCGCCCAGCTTCAGGAAGCACCTGCATGGGCAGAGAGAGAGAGAGAGCGAGAGAGAGAGAGAAAGAGAGAGAAAGAAAGAGAAAGAGAATGAGGGTGAGAAGGTAAACATAGAGATGAGATGTGTCATAGGACTGGGAGTGAGAGCAGAAAAGGTATGACACAGACATGACTACTATGGTATGTACTTGGGATGAGTCACAGCAGGGGGAATGAGTGTTGGGAGAAGAGTCACTGAGAGCGAGTAAGCCAATGGGGCTCATGAATAATAAGTGCTGCTGCTACTGCTCACACATCTCCGATATTCATATGTGTGTGGTCCCCATCACCATAGAACCCTTCCACTGCTACCCACACTTCCCTCAGCTCCTGTGGGGCTCGCTCCCTTCTCTTCTCCCCTCTGGAGACCCTGCAGCAGAGCAGGACACAGCTCAGTCTCTGCCACTGCTCCACCACATTAAAGAGTCTAGCCATTAGTCGCACCTTAATCTAGTCTAGACCCATGTCCTAGATTCCGAGGAAGGTTCCTTAAATACAACCTACAGAGTCCTTTAATTTGACCACTCAGGCTAAAAACATCAAATTAGTTTCGTCTGTGGCATTAAAAAGAAATCCTGTAAAGGACTGTTAATAAGTGCTGATGGCATTTACTGTTACTCTAATCGAGAGATGAGTATATTATTATAGTCATTGACTGCGAAAAGATTAAAAGGTTTTGCTTTCTGACTGGGGAATCAGGAATGCCTTGGACCAGGGGGCGGACATCTATCCTACTTAAGCATCATTATTAAATCTGTGAAGCGAGGAACCACTGGAACCACTTTTCAATTGCACACAGAGAAGAGGACACTATGTTACTGTCAGGGAGAGAGTGCTGCCCCAGTGCTGCCAAGAGCCTGGCCTGTGTTTTTATCCTCTACACATTAAGAACGGAGAAAGTGACAGGCAAAGGCGTTTCCGAGCAGCAGTCTTCTTTGGCTGTGTTTTAAGTTTCCCTGGCTGATGGAGAATGTGTGTGTGTGCGTATATGTGTGTGTGTGTGTGTGTGTGTGTGTGTGTGTGTGTGTGTGTGTGAGAGGGGGTTATGTTTCTGCCCTCTCTGGTCCCCTGGGGAAGCGACAGCAACCACAGGAGGAGGGGGCAGCCAGCCAGTGGGCTAGTCACACACTCCAGTCCCACGCTGGTCTCTCTGGTGGCACGGAGCTCTCCGCAGCTCACATCAGGGGAAAAACTGCGCCGCAGCGTTACATAACCCACAACCCAATTTCTTTTCTGACTGCGTGACAAAAAAACGAGAATCTGATAGGGATCTTTTTTATTGAACAGGACTGTGGAGCCGCCGTTTCGACACAACATTTGGGTTTTATGGAAAGTATGAGCATCAGTGGAACGATGGCTCGAGCGTTGCCCGTAGTCAAGCCGTATCGAAGCCATGCCGACTTTGTGGCTGGTCTCACTGGGGATGTGTCTGGTTTCTCTTCTAGGCAAATTAGGGAGACAGAAATAATGGCTACTTTGCAGGGAGGACCATTACGACACCAGGTGTGTGTCTGAGGCAGATTGAGGGGGAAAGTATGTAGGCTCGTCTGGTGGGGAAGGTGTGAGAGATGGCCCTGAGAGACATGCTTCCATGCTCGCACTCCACAGATACTGTGAAACCTTGACGACAAGCTAGGGGTTATGGAAAACAAAACATCTCCATGCCAACCAGGCTCTCTTTTTTTTCGTGAGCCTCCACTACAGTGTGAACTGTGTATTTACGAGTTGCCGCTTGAAACGTAATTATTACGTTTTCGGGTAAAGGTGAATCTGGACAGGGGAAATGGTGACTTATTTGGTGTTTTATTTACTTTAGAAATGTTTCCTCAGTGGTTCTACTGATGTACCTGCGTCTTAATGGGATGCCAAATTATGTGTGAGCTGACATGACAGAATGGAGTTGGATGAAATGGGGGCATATGCTTAAAAGCACAAGGTACACAAAAGTCATACGCACAGAAAACACAGCAATGAAGCTCTTTACTGTTTATTGCCAGTAAATAAACATAAGTCACAGTTTGTTATATGCTCCGATGTTGTACATAGTAAATCCCCCCCCACTCCATCCCCCCCTAAATCATCACCGTCTGCACTCTCTGATTTAAGACTCTCCTGAGTCCTCCCTTATTTCACTCCTCACCGCGGAGGGAAGGGAAATTAGAAGGCTGGATCTGTGGGCCATTAATATCTGGGATTCCTCAAGTTTAATGACCTAACGGAGAACAAAAAAACCTTCTCGTTTCTCGGCAACGTTTCGTGGAATATAATCCAGTGAGCCTATCTATGTACGGCTCTCCAGCCTGAAGGCTTGCTAAACGACTGCGTTATAAAGAGCTCTGCTGAGTCCACTCAAGATTTGGAAGAGTGCCGCAGGGGGTCAAACGGGAGAGCTGTCACGCAGATAGGAGAAGACGTGATGACGGGTGCTGGGCACTAGGCCCTGGGCTGGAGGAACCCACTTACAGGAGCAACAGTGGCTCTTATGGGTGAGGGCTGCAAGAGGGCTACGGGGCCGAACAAAAAGACACCCAGGCACTTCTGGGAACCGGTTAGGGTGTGTGTGCAGGTGTGAATAGCTCATGGGAGACGCTTCCAAGACACCTGAAGAGCCCTGATGAGACCCAAGCCAGCTTTAGATAGGGCTAATTAACCAAACTGCGCGGAGCACAAAGAGCACATAAAAAAAGGCTGATCGACTCCAGCGCTTGGCTGCGCTTGAAAGGGGTTGCGAAGGCTGGAGGGAATGCAGGGGCGGGGTCAGGCGACCTGGTCGGGGTTCATGGTCAGAGGAGAAGAGCCAGAACACTGTGTTCGCAAACTCCACTCAGGGCAAAGCACTGTGAAATGGGAAACCCAGTTTGGCTATAAAAAAACCCAAAGCGCGTGCACACACACACACACACTCTCTCTCTCTCGCTCTCTCTCTCTCTCTCTCTCTCTCTCTCACACTCGAAAGGAAACAACCACCGTGAAAAAGGCGCAATAATCACTTTGCCTGTAAACTGTTTACCTGATCGCCATGGTTTCAACAACAAGTTGTGTGGCACAGCATATTCACAAAACATCCAGCCAAATCCAAATGCTTTGAAATCATGCTTAATACTGCTTGAACGGCCAGGGCCTGCTTGCCATCGCAAGCCTTTTCTAGAACCTCAGTCTTTATATTTTTTGTTTAGATGATGTTGAGAAAGCATGTTGACGTGCCGACTTTAAGTTGTTTCTGCACTAAAATAAACAGGATAATTCATCATCTTTGCGAGAGGAAATGAGACATTACTCATGTCCTTCATCAAAACAAAGGCAAGCGAGAGGCCTATTATGTCATGCTTTATTTATGATATTGGATATTGTGGGGGCTGACAGCTCATGTGTAAGCATTATCAAACACAGATGAACCTTGACCAGCTGCTTGGCCCCCTCAAGGCAAAGGATCGATCACGCTTGACTGGGTCTGGGCGTGATGATCAATGATGCCGGCCTATCCATGATATGAAGATGTGAGGAAATGTACAGCCGTAGAAAATTCACACCTTGAAGCCAGGAGAGTTCAGCCACCAAGAGTTAGAGCACATGTGCCTGGAAGTAGTTTCTGTGCATCACTCCTTATCAGTGTGTGCATCAGTATGTGCGTATGGGTGTGTGTGTGTTTTGGAGAGCATATGAGAATAAATTGGTATGTGGATATGTTGTGTGATAAGTGAGTTTGTGTGTGTGTGTGCGTGTGTGTGTGTGTGTGTGTGTGTGTGTGAGACCTCAGGGCAGTCTTTACCTGGCCATGAGTTTGTGCAGCTCCAGCTTGTGCTGCTGGTCCTCGGCTGCAATGGCGTGCTGCGCCTGCTGCTGCATGCCCTGCACAAAGTGCTGCATATGCTGGAATGCATCAATCTGCAGGAGGGGAGTGAGAGAGAGAGAGAGAGAGAGAGAGAGAGAGAGAGAGCGAGAGCGATGGAGTGAGAGTGGCTATAAATGCTCTATAGTATATCCATTATTAATTATCTGGCAATAATGGGGGGCGAAGGTGATGAATACAACATGATCACAATAAATAAATACATTTCAATAAATAAATAATTAAACAATACATTGATTTCAGATTCCATAGTAGCCAGGGCACCGATATGAGTAGTAGATCTATCAAAATCGTTGCAGCTATATTTGAAGTCTAGTCAACCTAGCTAGCCGGGTGGAGCAGTTCACTTTCACATGCTCATACAATGGAAATTACATCTGTGCTCTGTTTGAACGTGTGAGAGTTCTGCATCCATCTCTCTAGTTATGACATGCATATTATTTGGTGGCTGGACAATGCGGGCTATTCATCTTTTCACTAGCGGCCATCAACCTTGAAGGCTTGTACATTCACAGGCCATTTACCGGATTTTAATCCCACGAAGACTGACCGTCCTCACCAGTGACCGTACTGCTCACCTGTCCTACCAGTTTTCCGGTTCGTAAGTTATGTCCGTTTGGTTCAAAGTTACACCAGGCATTTCAAAGTAATTGCTAAAACAGCTTGCGTATGATGCAAGATTTATTTTAACTGACCACATAATAGTTTTAACATTACAACCTGGACGGGGCATAGAGAGAGACAGAGCCGTTGGACTTTGATTTTGTTGTTTTGTTGGCTCGATGTGGCCTTGTGTGATTTTGTTTGCCTATCTTTATATCTTCACATTGCAGGATGAAGGGAATGAGAGGCAGGATAGTCATCAAGGTTGTGCTTCAGTTGAAGTAAGTACTTGTGAGGAGGCATTACTGAGAAAGATTTATTAATGTGTTTTGTGGCATCAATCCTGCTATTAGCCCCTCCAGCCAACGTTACTGCAGATTTAGTTTTGTTGTTCCACCGTAAGCTTTTATTATGCAGCAATAACACAGAACTGATCCCTGTTACCAAAACATGCCCAGTGTGACTTCTACGTAAAAAATGAAAACTGGATCTGCACTTAGAGGGAAGCCAAATCATGTCCTCGAGAGCTACGGCCCAGCCAGACTTTTTCCAGCTCTTATCTAACGCACACTGGCTCTGCTGATTAACTCTGACTTTGATACTGGGACTGTTTTTTATGTGTGTGTGTGTGTGTGTGTGTGTGTGTGTGTGTGTGTGTGTGTGTGTCTGGGAAAAATAACGGTGCATTCCCGCTCGGTTCCTAGAGGGGAGGTTTTGGCCCTAGCTCTGAGCTGTCGTAATCACCTCTCTCTGCTCGAGATGCATGGGTCTTACTTGCTTGTTTATGAGGACAGGGGAAAGGACTGGAGTGAAACAGAACAGCTCGGGTTTATGGTTCCTGTGGAGTGCCGAGGGCTAGCGAGCGTAGAGAGGTGGGAGAGAGAATGCGGGTCGTTCGGCACAGGATTAGATCGACGGAGGGCGAGGGAGGACGAGAGACGCAGATGGACCTCTGGCTTGGCTTGGCGTGTCTGTCTGTCTGTCTGTCTGTCTGTCTGTCTGTCTGTCTGTCTGTCTGTCTGTCTGTCTGTCTGTCTGTCTGTCTGTCTGTCTGTCTGTCTGTCTGTCTGTCTGTCACTCAGTTCCCTGTGATCTCAGCCCTCCTGCACGTGAGACAGTCCCACCACGGCAGACACATGTGCAAGCGCACCCTGACACTTATGTAATCCCCCAGCAGACATAACACTTCACTAATGAGCTCAAAGAGGTGACAGACTTTCACAGACAGAGAGATGGAGAGACAGCAAGGGAGGGGGAGGGTGAGAAGGGGGGTAGAGAGAGAGAGAGAGAGAGAGAGAGAGAGAGAGAGAGAGAGAGAGAGAGAGAGAGAATGACAGAGACACAGAAAGTGGAAAATGGTATGGAGAGAGAGAGGATGGAGAAAGACAGGAGGAGCGCACTAAGGCTTTCTGTGGTTGTTGGCTGGGGGGAGGCTGGCCTACCTTGTGGGTGCTCTTCCACATGTACTTCATGTAGGCGTAGGTGACGTGGGGGTGCGCTGTGGGCAGAGGATGGTCCAGCTGTTTCGAGGGGTCAACGCCTAGCAGCAGCACCAGGGTCTTGTGGGCCAGGGCCTAGACAGAGAAAAAGATGGCGTGAGTAAATGAAAGAGCGGAGTGGAGGAGAAAAAAAACAAAAAAACATAAGAAGGTGCAAAGAAGGGCCACAGGCATGCGGGAGACGAGAAAAACACATTTCAGGGTGAGGTAAAGGTCTCTGCCTGTTATGTTCTCAGATCTACCCATCCATCCATCCATCCATCAATCTCTCTATCCATCCATCCATCTCTCCATCCATTCATCTGCCCGTGCAGTCGCAGCCCGCAGGCCTCAGCAGGTCTGTCTGAACCCTGGCTATGTAAATAAACAGTGGAGTTACCGCACTGGGCCAGTGGCTGTAACGTGAACCCCCTACCAACTCAGAGGGGGGCGGAGAGGGGTGGCGGGGGGCACGTTCTCCAGAACACTGCAGTCATTCTGCCTCTCTTTTATCCCTCCGTCAAGAGTTCACTCTCCTTCAATCACAATCTCTTTCTCCTTCTCGCTGTGGGCTTCTGCAGCCGAGTCTCTCTCTCTCTCTCTCTCTCAAGATCTCCCTCCCTTTCTTTCCCTCATGCTGAGGTCATATGTTTCTGAAGCGAGAGGATGGAGACAGAAAGAAAGGATAGGGGGGCGCTGGAGTTAAGGGGGGGAGGGGGCTAAAGCCCAACTTTCCTCTTAGCATGGCTCTCATCCAATCAGCTATACTAATATTTACGGCACATGCGGACGCCAGTAATGGGGGCAGGCATAAACACACAGGCGTGTTTGAAGTGACTGTTCTCAAGCCCCGGCGGCAGGATTAGAGACCCTCCGACACTACCAGTAGTCTATTTCTGGAAGTGCCTCCTAAAGGCGACCCCACTGGCATGGGGCTGTTACGTGTTTACTCCTCTATTAGGAGTGTGAGACTCGCTCATTAGAGCATACTTTAAAGCTTACCGTAAGTGATCAGCATGCTATTTGCTACTAAAGTCCTGGTCTTAAAAGGCAGCATAGCTGAGAGCGTGCCAACGGAAAAGCCATACATCTGGCTCCCGACATCCCCCCCCACACACACACACACTGCAATATAATGATATTCTGCACTGCTGTGTCTCAGCCCTCCATCTATTAATACCATAGGTTCTTCACAAAAGCTCTGGTCTGTTTCTTCATTTCATATGATTTCATTTTCTTGACAGTACCTTCGGGCAGTTTGATCTCTCTCATGGCCATGATATCTACTCACCAGACGGCCACTCTTGCCACAGAGGCTGGCGTACTTCAGCCAGGTGCGCATGTCCTCGTGCGGGTTGATGACCAGGGAGCGCACCATCAGGATCTTCTGCCAGTCTTCCACTATCCTCTGGCAGCCCTGCAACACACACACACACACACACACACACACACACACACACACACACACACACAGTGTTCATCTTAAACCCTGGAGTCAGCAACATTTCAGTTCCATTCAATGCAATTTCATCTATAAAGCACTAGTACCAAGGAGCACCGTCTTAATCCTTTAGCCAACTTGAGCCCCCTAAAAAGAAAGTTTATGGTGCCAGTGGTATGGACAAAGTACCCCTCAGAGGACACTCCACGTGCCTGAGGCCGTTCTTTGCACGTTAACTATGATAGGAGATGTTTCGCATCGCTGGACATTTTTTCGCGTCTGCGAAATACATTGTAAGCAAAGCTCCTGCAGTTTGCATAAAGGAAGTGGGTGGGACATTGGAATGCCACAAATACAGAGAGAGAGAACACAGTGATATCTTTTGCTTTGACTAATGTGTCCTTCAGTGTGTGTGTGCATGTGTTTGTGCCTGCGTGCATTGCTGACTCCATCCTGTGAAGACATCATTCTTCATGGCATAAAGCCCTGCACATGGAGCACTACTGAGCTCTGCTTCCGATTGGACGGAAGCACACTTATGACATCAGACCCATAAATCAATCAGGGAAGGAGTGCTGTCAGTAATCTGTGCTCTGCTCTGGTCATCAACATCTGTTGAACAAGTGTCCATATGTGTGTGTGAGTGATTTCTATACGACCAGTGGCCCTATTATGAGTGGAAAAATCTGGGACAACTGGGTTGTGGTTCAACTCGGAGACTGCAGGCCTGAACACATCAAGACAAAGACAGACAGAGAAGAGAAAAAAAAGAGAGAGGAAGAGAAGGACCCAGAAGAGCCTACAGAAAAGCAAATAGGACCGTGTTGGGCCGGTGTCTAGGCAACGGGACGAGCCGTTCTCTGGTTCTCTCTGAACAGGCCCGTAAATGTCAGGCCAGGTACGGGAGATGAGAGGAGTGCCAGACAGACCAAAGCCCAGCTTCAGCACGCCATACTGCCGCCTTGGCTCCTCTCCGCTCTAATGTCCTAACCATTTTACTGCAATTCACCAATGGCTCTCTGTCCTCCATCTGGAATAATGTAACCTCTTGTCCCTCAGAACCACACCGGATCTGACTGACTCATCTCACTCTAAGGGCTGCCCACTGACACCGTGGAGGCCTAAGTGGTCTCGGTCAGGCTTCTGTGCTGCGTGTGATCATGGTTTTCATGGGGTATTCCATCGTAATCCGGCATTAAGCGGATACAGTGGAAAGCCCTGCGGGGCAGTTGGTTCGAGTGTCGCGTGTTGAACGCAGGGAATTGGGGATTGGCAGCATCTGCTCTTAACTCCAGGTGGCTTTGCGGTGCAGTGCGCTGGGAAACAGGTGTCAGTACCTTAATGATGATCTTCAATCTGCCCCATGTGTTGAGTGGAAATACGTTTAGGGGAGGGATGGAGGAGAGGCGGCCCGCGGCCCGCGTTGTGTGTGTGTGTGTGTGTGTGTGTGTGTGTGTGTGTGTGTGTGTGTGTGTGTATGTAACCTTTACTGTAACGGCAACATGTTTAACTGTACCACTGAAATGTGGATAATGTGGTGCATTCCTTTGCCAGGACATGACTGGAACAGTCTGCTGAATGTTTTGAATCATGTTTATGCTTATTAGTCAGTACACTGGTGCATTCTAGTTACCTGGAGTCGCTCCCACCAGGTGTCTCGGATGATGTCTCTGCGCTCGGGCACCAGCTTGTACTGAATCACCTCCTCCAACTCTGACAGCATCTGACACGACACCATGGCCTGCAGAAAGGAAAAGAACAGCACAACTGCCCTGTCATCACCATGATGGAAACAAGCCACCATCGTGCCCAGCATCCAAATCGCTGACTCATTTTCCGATTGACGACAACCAGATAGGAGCAGTGTCTGACGCAACCTGGCACGTTCATTTGCTAAGGCACTTACCAACTGCTTTTTATCAAGTTCTTCCTTTCATTTAGACTTTTCAAAACGGGTAAAGAAACAAACAACCGAACATCCTGTGCCCATCTTCAGGACTTCAAAGCACGACGGATGAGCCCATCTGTCTGTTTGTCTGTCTCTCTGTATGTCTGTTTGCCTCCTCCCAGGGCTCTCATTGTCTGTTGCCTCTGGTGATGCAGTGCACACAAACATGCCTCTGCTAACATCTGCATGGAATAAGTGTCCTGTGATGTGCCTCCACAAATGGAAATGTGTTCTGTTCTGGGATGTGATCTGTTACATAAGTGGGGTATTAGACGATGTGGGAGGAACTGTAAGAGAACTGTAAGACGTGTGATCCGGCAGATCAGTAAACAGAGCACGTATTGACACAGTGGCGACTGGTGTGTATTTGCCATCCCCTTCAGTGGTGATGTAGTGGATGTGTACGTCAAAGGCGCTGCTGGGCTGTTAGATGAGTAGGTGGCTTTGAGCTTAGTACACTGGATCTTTCTGCATAGCCTGTGAGTGTGTTCTCTTACCCCGTACGCACGACTGTAGCTTTCCCCAGCCATGGCTGTCAGCTCCGCGTCCAGTAGGTCTCTTGCCTTGTCAATACACTAGAACAGAAATACACACACACACACACACACACACACGACAGTCATTAATTACACTGATGGCTTTGGTGCCATTTTCCATTGAGAACCATTAAACAGGATAACGGCCAATCAACTGAAAGCCCTGAGAAAATAAACAGCGGCTGGATTACAGGCCTCGTGCTCCGCTGACGTGCATCTGTCATCCACATGCCTGTTCAACCTTTCCAGAACTTCCTCGCTTTCCACCACCCACTGCTCCTTACTGATATAATGGGAGGTGAATGTGTTATTTCCTCTGAGAAGAACCACGGGCAGGGTTTGGGGGGGGGGGGCATCATGGTAATGGGTGCCTACATTAACGCTCTTTAATGCTCTTTCCTCTGTAAAAGCAACAAACAGGGTTTAATGAGGAACCTTGTGATGCGGGTGATGAGCAGGGGTCCTTCAATGGTGTGTGTGTGCGTGTGTGTTTGTGTGTGTGTGTGTGTGTGTGTGTGTGTGTGTGTGTGTGTGTGTGTGTGTGTGTGTGTGTGTGTGTGTGTGTGTGTGTGTGTGTGTGGAGATGCAGGCTGGCCGAGGGCAGGGAGTGGGGGCCTTGTTACTGCCTATTCCTCTGAGTCAGCTGCCAGACCCCTCATCTCCCACAGACCCCGTTAATGATCTGCATTACTGTACCTTACCTAATAAACCCAGGGTTCAACACACTGACAGGAATGCAGTCTACATGCACGCACATACACACACGTGCACACTCCTGTGACTGCTTGCCAAACTTGGCACCTCCGCCTGCTTTGATAAGTTGACCCCGCCTGCCTGTTAACACCAGTAAGGGTGTCTGCGGGCACAGCTGGGCGCCAACCCAGCTCAGACGCCACAGGGACACCGTGCGCCCAACCAAACCAAAAAAAAACAACAACTTATTATGTAACTGTCCTTCACCACCAGTGAAAACCTACCAAAACCCTGACTGCAGCAGAAACAAAAAGAGTTTCTCTTTCCACAGTGGAGAAGACCCAGACTCAGGCAGACAGGCTGAGCAATACTTCACAGTGGCCAACTGATTTATGGTTGCCTGTGAGTGTGTGTGTGTGTGTGTGTGTGTGTCGCTGTATTCCCCATGTCACAATAATGCCTGGGGGCGACTGAGAGACTCTCCCTGGCCTGTGAAAGGCAGCTGTTCTGCAGAGGCCGGTGGGGGATCACTCTTAAAGCCTGATGAGGTGCCACAAAGCCTGTGAGTGATGAGAGTGAGTGAGACTATCAAAGGGGGAATTCACAAAGGAATGCAACTCAATACTAATGATGCAATGAAATGACTAAACATCCACCGAATTGTCTATGCATGTATGAAGGCGAAATTTGTTGTTTATTGGTTGTGGAATGGTTGGACTTGGTATTTTTTTCGTTTTGGTGAATGTCTGGGGTGACGCACACAGGACGATTTTACAGGGGCTCTTTATTGGTCCAGGCGTCACCTTGCCGCAGAAGGGAGACACCGGAGCCAAGGGATGAGGTCAGACTGTCCACTCCGAGGGGAAGAAGAGCCCAAAGACAAACGGATGGATGCAGCATGCCTCCAGAGTAGGCCAAGCGGCGCGCAAACAGCATCGCCTTTCTAGCAAAATCCGTCTCGCTTTTCCAGGGCCTGGTCCTCAGAGAGCACACATTTGAAAAATAAATCAATTTTTTTTTTTTTTTGCCGGCACACAAAGGTGACAGTCTCTGAGAGAGCGGCGAGATTACCAGCCATGTCCGGAAGACACGACTAAGCCCCAACTGATCTCTGGAGCTTTTGCCACATCTGGTTCCTATCGGGGGTGTACAGGAATAACTTTTCAGACTAGGGGGGCCCGAGCAGTCTGGACCTGGGTCTGATTAGAGATTTAGGAGACGGGGTTGCACTGGTGGTGGAGTTGGGGGCTGGGAGAGTTGAGACAGTATGAGAGAGTGATGTGGCGGCCGTCCTGCCAGTGACCTGCCACTCGCCCCTGAGGAGAGTCGCTGAACAGGTGTGCTGTCAGCACCTCAGTGGGGAGTGTGTGAGGGAACCATTTGACTTGAGTCCATTGGGATGCTCCATGAGTTGATCTCTCTCTCACACACACACACACACACACACACACACACACACACACACACACACACACACAAACTCTTCCGGATGTCAAATGCACATGCCATTGCCCACACACTCAGGATGTGCACCACAAGACCTCAATGACACCAAACTCATTAAGTCCAGCTTGTTTCACTTTCAGGCCTAAGCGGCTGAAGATTTACGGTTGTTCTGTTACATTACCAGTTATGAAGAAGCCACAAGTGTTAGTAAAGCCCCAGAATAGTTCTGAGTCATTTCGCAACCTACCTCCTGTCCCATTACTGCTGACTAACACCCACACTGCTTTGAACAGAACTGTAATTGCAGATGTTTAGTAATTCACTGCATGAAGTAATTACTAACATAAAGTAAAGACACATTTGGTAATGACATCTCCCTGGTGTAGAGGCACCAGTTCTAGGCTCTTAATGAGGATGTGTGGGCTGGTTATTGTTTGGTAGCTTCC
Organism: Sprattus sprattus; assembly: GCF_963457725.1. Taxonomy (NCBI): domain Eukaryota; kingdom Metazoa; phylum Chordata; class Actinopteri; order Clupeiformes; family Clupeidae; genus Sprattus; species Sprattus sprattus. The sequence continues at coordinate 16,739,883 of NC_137914.1, forward strand.
AGCTCCAAGGGGTGCTGTGTCATACCTGCTGGGCCAGAGAGAAGAGGTCCTGATGCAGGGCCAGCACAGCCCGGTAGAAGGCTCCGTCATGGGTGTCCCTGGGAATCATGCAAGTGTACTCCTCCATGCTGTCCCAGTGGCCTAGGAGGCAAGGATAGTACATAAACCCTTCATTAGATCAGGCACTGCAGAATATATGAACACAGGCTGGATCTATAGGCTACAGCTAAAGTCATATTTCAGGACTAGATTCAGCACTTTATGCTAAAGACAAACCCATCTGTTTGCAGTCAAAAGGGCTTTTGAAAGAAAAGAAAAAAATAGTGACAGTACACATTGCGTCATATCTATTCTCTCCTTGACATCTGAAAACGATCAGGAGCGAGTGTGAATCAATACAGTCATCAAGCAGGGCTGTAAATTCTGGGGACACTTCAGCGGTCTTCTAGTAGCCCGATGAACAGAATAAAAGTCAACGGTCTGAAGTGGTCAGAACTGGATATGTGGTTTATCCGAATGGGGGCAAAAAGCCTACACTTCCACAGCGCCTCAGCTGTATATTTGTTCAGCTTCTCTTGATGGACTGTGTGGAGGTGTCTACAAACCGAGGGCCCCTTGCTTTGGCTACGGAGGCTTGCGCAGGAGTCAGAGGGTGTTGGATTAAGGATTAGGGTTTCTGTGGGAGCTCCAGGAGTGTGTTCATTTATTTACACAAAATCGTGAGTGTGGTCTAAGGAGGCCTACTGGCTGCAGCTTAAGGAGAAGTGTTTTTCCGCCTCGGCTAACGTTATGATCGGGCTTCCCGGGGTGCTGATAGACTTCAAATTGAGCTCAACACAAGACGTGACACGGGGTTCACAAGATAGTTATAACGGTCTCATAAAGGGTACATGGAGTATTTCTGGCTGTGGGGCACATAAAACTTTTAAAACTTAGCCCATAAAATGATAATCAATCAATAGCGCTTTGTGATCCAGAACATGAAAATAATATAAAATATAATGTGCCGTTGTACAACCATCTGTAAAACTGTTCAAATTGTTTTTTCAGCAAGGTGAAAAAGTTTTGAGAGTATAAATCAGTGCAGTCATACAGGTTGCTATATGTTTGTTTGGCAGTTCATGATAAACATTGTTTAAACAGGCATTGGTAGTGCTGGTGGGGCAGGGTGGTGAGGTGTTTGAGAAAATCTTACCCAGGCCCCAGGCAGCAGCAGCGGCCATGCGGGCCATCTTAGCCTGGGTCTCCTCACTGACCAGCGTCCACTCCTCACAGCACTGCTGGTGTAGCTGCCCCCTAAGAAACACACACACACACACAGACACACAGACACACACACAGACACACACACACACACACACACACACACACACACACACACACACACACACACACACACACACACACACACACACACACACACACACACACACACACACACACACACACACACACACACACACACACACACACACACACACACACACACACACACACACACACACACACACACACACACACACACACAGAGCATGAATATGTCCTTTTAAAACAAACCCCTAAAAAAGCAAAGACAAAGAACAGTTCATTCAAGCTTTCGCGAGGCAAGCCTATGCCTATGCGTGTCCTCAAGCTCCAAGACTCCAATTCTATAAAACTCCTTACACCGGGCCTCGCCGACAAATTGCCCATTGTATGAGCCTCCATGTGCTTGCCTTTATTGACTGGGGGAAGAGTGCATACCGCAACAGCTTTGGAGGGCCCGGCTACACACATGGCAGTTGGCTATGGCGCGTTTCACAACCTCAGCCACCGGCGCGATTAAACGCAAAAGCATGACATCATATCACCAGCGGAAGTGGAAGGTCGGGTTCCAAGGCCAAACTGTGGTGGCCGTGTTTGGAGGCACCAAAAAAAAACGTGCACACCAGTGGCGGAGTGGTGCGAGGCTCAGTCTGCATGTGGTTATGCCAGGGTGGCGGGGGGGTGGGTGGGGGTTTTTGCAGTGAGCATGGCTGAGTGCTTTCCCAGCTGCTAGAGCATCAACGTATATGGGGGTTAGACAAATAAAGGGGGCCTCCAGCTCGCCGCTGAGCGTCTGTCACACACGCTGAGCTCGAGCAGGGGGGAGCGGAAAAGGCGGCCCTGCTACCGGCACGCCACGGCTACCCGGCAGTCACGTGGCCGACGTTAGGAACGCTATAAAAGAAAGGCACACAGAAAGCAGCTAGGCAACTTTTTTGGTAAATATGGGAGAAAGGAAAAATGTCTCAGTTGCAAACTGTGACCCTGCTCTGCTGTTCATTATTCTGCAGCGAACGCGCTCTCTCTCTCGCTCAAGTTGCCAACCTCAGAAAGAATGAATGAGATCCAGGAATATAAAGTTTTGGAAAAAGCCAGCGCATCACGAAAGGGCGTCTCTCGCTTAACACCCACTGACAATTTCTGACATTTCATCCACTACACTGGAAAGACGTGCTCAAAACACACGCTCAAACACGACAATATGCCGATCTGCTTTGAGAATTCACTTTTTGCCGCACAATTTGGCTTTTGTTCTTATGAGCCGAGCGGGCTTTATGAGCTCGCTCTGGTGACTGACTTGGACTCAAGTGCTCGCATGAACCTCAGTCACTCCACCAGCTATTGAATAAAGAGCCATTGTGGCCTCACCCAGAGTTCTAGTGGCTGCTTTCCACAAGCTCCTCTGTCATGGTGTGTAAAGAATGAGGTGTTCTTGTTTACTAACCAAGATCAACTTTAATCAGCCTTCTAGGACTGACACCGAGAGTTCAATTAACCTTTCGGGGGAAAAAGTGCTGGCAGCGGATATGACACACTCACTTTGACAGCTTCCTTCCACTGATGCAAGACCGTGTGTTAATGGCATGTCTGCCAGCCAATTTGAGGTGGCATGTTTTGGAAAGGACCTCAATTAGGGCCACAACTCAGTAGAGACAATGAGCTCAAACAAAGTTATAAGCTGAACATTCTTTCAGGATGAAAATGAATTAAATCATGGGAAACGGTTGCATCTGGAAAATAAAACTACATGTGTATATGGTAATTAACATAATTTTTGAGCGTGCCAATTAACATTAGACCGTGCCAAATATGAGCCAAATACTTTAAGTAAATGTGTGTGTGTTTCTCACAAATATTCACGTACGTGCTCTACTCAGTATTATATAAAAGCACAGGGACCAGCTACTGCCAACCCTTTACAGAAAGTGGTGGTGCCCTGTGCCCTGTCTGGGAACGGACAGCTCATAACCCTGCCTAGCTATAACATCTCCGAATAAAAAAAACAGTTTCCCAGCAGCACTTGCAGCTCTCCCTTTACAGTAATTGTTCACTTTTTCCCCTATCTTCTTGCCCAGCCATCAAAGTTCACAATGTCAGATTCCATCAGTGCAGACAGCCAGAGGGAGGCCAATGGAGCCCAGAAGAGCTGTATTGTGCAGAGCGACTGGGCAGCACTCACCCACCTCACCGCTCCACACTGCCACCCGTCTCCCCTTAACCTACACACTTAACTAGCATTAGTGTCATGTTTCTACTCGATCACGCCATCATGAACTGAGAAAGGACTGCATGGGATGTGTGTGTGTGTGTGTGTGTGTGTGTGTGTGTGTGCGTGCGTGCGTGCGTGCGTGCGTGCGTGCGTGCGTGCGTGCGTGCGTGCGTGTGCGTGTGCGTGGGACTGTTGAGGATGTAAATGATTGCATAACTGGACAAGTTTTAAAACAGACCCATGATGGGTATTCAATTTACATGTCCCCCCAGCCCCCCAAAAAATTCGATTTGTCAGACCGTGACACGTACCAGAGCTTTTATATAATTGTAGGCGATTGTGTTTTTCCCCTCGTCTCTTTTTCCCTGTTTTTATCAGTGGTCAACCAAGAAAACGTCACTTTGAGCAAAGCGGACTGAGAAAAGCTCTCCAAGTTCGTCTTTCCCATTAACAGTGTTCACTATCAAACCCAAGCGGCGGAACAACAAGGCGACTGCCAAGTTGCCATAAAACCGTATGTATCCAAAGCAACACCAATAGTGTTGATAAATACACACTGTTCCTCACCCTTTAAAGGCAAAGTCAGCAATTACACGAACTCTGTAAACACCTAATCGGAAGAGATTGCCGCGCAGTTGAAACCAACCTGGCCAAGTCCCTCAGGTGTGGATGAGAGCACCGCTGATACGTCCTTGCATGGACAGACAAGCAAAGTGCTCCATAGCATGTGTGTCCCTGCCAACACTCACAAAGCACCCGTGAGAGCTGGAGAATGAGCCTGGGTAAGGAGCCAGGAAAACCAGTCTGGGTGCCAGGGAGATTGATGCCATTCAAGCCCTCCTGGCTGACCACCAAGAACTGCATTCCTGCTATTTTGTGTCTCTTTCATCTAGTAACACAGGACCTAATGATGTAAACAAACAATTCCATTGACAAAGCCGCCTTCCAATCAGTTACATTCTGATCATTTGAGGGATTGAGGGGCAGTCATAAATGTAAAAAAGGCTGACACAAGACGCCCTTCTCTATGGTAGCTGGTCTCTGCCAACCTCATAAAAGAAGATTCAAGCTTCACCCTTGGATTCCACTATGAACAGGTTCTGTTTGACAAATGAACATGAACAGCTACTGCCCAGATCATAAAAGAAGATAGCTTCTGCCTGGCAAAATAATGTGGTGTGTGTGTGTGTGTGTGTATGTGTGTGAATGATGTCTCCCTTAGTCCAACTCACCATTCCCCCAGTGCCTCCAAACAGCGCATGCGGCCCAGGATGAGCTCTGGGTCTTCTTTGTTCATGTCGATTTTCTTGTCGTACGCCACCAGGGCGTCCTCCCACTCATGGAGCTTCTCGTACCAAGTTGCCTGGATCTCCTGTGAAGTGGGGGGGGACAAGAGGGAAGGATTAAGTGGTACTTAGGGCTAATGATACAGGATCAAATATTAGCCAACACTTTGGTAGAATTAATTACACCAATCGTAATTGTAATCAACACTAACTGTTGGTTGTAATCAACTTCAGCTGTTTCAACAAAGTTGAAGGGTGTTTTAAAGGATGCGACTTCATCACAAAGTGACCATGACAACTCCTAAAAGTTGCACTTACCAAAAACTGTCCTTTAATTCAACCTTTAAATTAAAGTTAAGGGAAACAGATGTGCTTTCTGAGAGGTGGGGCATGGCAGCGCAGTGATGTCTACTGGTTGCGTGGTCCAAGGTAAACTCATTTTCATAACATATTGTCAGCCCTTTAAATGGACCAGAAACCACTGGTGCCCGACCAGAACACTCTACCAAAACTATTAAAACGGTCCCCATGTTATGTAACAGGGTGATCGTATTAACAGCGCGGACATGTGAATGTGTGTGTTTACACAATCACCTCCTCTTCACACCTGGAGCCCTGGAAAAGACTACAGGCTGTTGATTTCAAATGTTCTTTTATTATTCTCACCACCACACCACAATGGAGGTGCTGAAACCCTCCTAACTGGGAGGTCCTAAATCCCTGAAGGCCGCAATCCTATCTCTGGGTTGCAGAAATGGCTACCGCTGAGGAAGACAAGGCAAAATAAACATGCAGAACGTTGAGCCGGCCTCCAAAACAAGAGAGGGCCGTGCGCAGGTCCAGTCTCTATTTCCAAGGCACGTAGAGCGCTAACAGCTACTGTCAGGTCTGTTTATAAGCACTGGGGAGGAGTGATCGCAACACGAACAACTAAAGGTTTTCTGGCAAGTTTCTCGATAAACTTAGCACCACCAGACTTCTTCAAAGAACACCATTGCAAAGGGAACTGCCCATTACTCATTAAGTTTAATAGATTCATAAAATAAAAACTCCAAATTGGAAAATGACAGGATATATGTTTATTTATTTTTTAACGTGTTTCAAGAAGCATGTGTCCGCAAGCACTCTCCCTATCTTGTGAACTAGGCCATTGTAGGGTTTTCATCTCTTGGGTGGGTGGGGTGTAAGCTGTCCTAGAGTATTGTCCTGATGTGGCTGACTGGCGGAGTTTCGAAAAGACCGGGGGGGTAAGGTGGTTGGGGGCTTGGGAGGGGCAGAAGTAGAGGACGCCTGACCCCCTGGTACACTGTGAGGAAACGGAGGTGTTAAATCAGGGGCTGCTGACTGGCATCTCGTCACCGAAGGCTTCTGGAAATCTTCGCTTGACACTTCCAACAACCAAGCACTGAGACGATTACCAGCAAAAACGAGGTCGGCTGGCCCATAAAATCAAAGCACCAACCTGTGAAACAGTGGGCGGGCAGGCGCAGTGGGAACTGTTTCTAAGCTCAATGCAGACACTCAATAAAATAAATTGCGGATAAAACGTTCCCTAAATGACGGCCGTGAGCTGGGATATAAATGGCTCCTTGCACATGCAGACACCACCACAGACATCTTCTCAACCCCCACGTCTTGTTCCTCTGGGGATGATGCTTCAATAATAATGATGATGATGTGTCTGGGCGGCTCATCATCATGATTTGCCAAAACAAAAGGTTAAATTAGACATACGTGTACACACCAGAAACGTGATCGCACGGAGGTTGATTGCTGGACAGCGCAATTACATCTTGCTACAATTAGGCTAACATGGGGAGAAGCAATCAAAGTTAAACAAAGAGGCCCTTTCTGAAATTTTGCAATGGAATGGATGTGGAAAAAAGTTGTGTCAGTGTCCAAGGCATGTCTTCTTGTTTATGAAAGTAAGTTCATATCTGGAAGGCGTCCCTCCGGAGAACATGAGACATGCTGGGGAATAACAGCGGGAGCGCTGAGCCTCGCAGTTCAAAGCACGGAGCGGTGGCCAAGACACCTGGGGTTACGCGGGACAATGCAGTCATCACCTGTTACATAAAATAACGTCGTCTGTCTGCACAAATATTGTGCGTTTGCAGGAGGAAGCACATTAAACATGCACACCCTTCATCGAGGGAGCAACAGACTTCTGTGAAAAAGGGAAGATGTTCCCACCATTCCACCAACACATTTCCATGAGGGAATCCAGCTATCCATGTCACATGAAAACAAGAAGCACATTTGGAGACAAAATGACAGAATAATAACACAGTGTCCTTCCAAGATTGATGATTTTCATGAATCACACTTAAATAAATTAACAAGAAAGAAAGTTAAACTCTTGCCAGACCCAGCAGCTAAACATACTTATGAACTGACAAAGAAACAAATAGCATTATCCATAATTAAGGACATGTAGCTCTTCTAAAAGAGTACGAAATAGTACGGCCAACAAATGACTATACCCTGTACAGTTTCTACCCTTGCAGAACAGCCTGACTCCATGTGTTTGTGTGTGTGTACATCCACGTGTGTGTGAGAGAAAAGAACAAAGTGGCACGTGCCTTAAACTGCACTCATTCTGTGGCCAAGGGAATATGCACTTGTGTGCGAAAGAGGGGAGGTGGGCGGGGAGATGATACAAAGAGGGGGGGGGGCGGGATCAGGAGAAGGATGGGCTCTTACCAGTTCACCGAAGTGCTTCATGGCGTACTCCAGCACCCCTGATGCCGCCTCTGGCTGCTGCAGCTTGTTGTTGATGCTGGAACAGAGAGAGCACATGCTGGGTCAGACGTATGGGGGCCATAACAGCGGAGACCTGGCTGTGGCTGGCGGCTCCGTGGAGCTCTGGGGAGCACCATGTCAGTGTGATGGATAACGGCTGAGGTCACACATATACAGCCAGATTCAACCCGATGAAACAAAAAAACGATGACTTCCAGACTGGGCTTTCACTGTGTGAACGATGGCACCCCAGACCCCTGTGGTAGGGGGCTCCTGGCATGGGTTTAATAGTTAAAGGGGTTGGGGGTTGGTGCTGTACGAAGGGTGCTTTGGTTAAGGGAAATAACAATGGCCTAACAGGGAAGCACAGTAACCAAGGCCAAACTCTCGGAGATCTAAGACAATATAAACAACATGCTGACAGAATTATTATTGTATCAGTCATGTAATCATTTCTGCTCAAGTTTTCTCAAGATTTCTCTTTTGGGCCATTCAGCCAGGCGGTAGCCATATTTCACAAACACTGGACGTCTTAATGGGGGGATGCAGTAAACAATGTTATGCCGCTACATAAAGCTGAGGGTGGTGGTAAATCAAAACAAGTGCAATGGGATACTAACAGACTGGATGAGCTGAGTTTTGCAGCAAAACTTCTGCAGCAAAAGTCTGCAGTGGCATCCTCATCAAGAGGCAAGACCCTTTTATCACTATTTATCTCCACTCTGTCATTAGGGCTCATCCACCTTCCACAAACTAAACACTATATTAGTTGATTGCTTTGTCCCCCTAAAAGGTTCTCATCAAAACTCTTTGAGACAGCCACCAGCAATACGTTGCGTAGCCTGAGTGCTTGGTGTGTTGGCCTGTGAGATAAATGGCCCGTCATCTATACTTCTGTCATGTCTCCTGATCCCTCTAATGTCTGTTTAGAAACTCCCCCATCTGGAAGCACTCATCTGGAAAGCCAGGGCTGCAGCTCTCCTCCACTGCTAGCGCCAGGCCTGCCGATCCATCTGCTAAAATGCGGAGAGGGAGCAGAGGAGGTCTAGAGAGGGGTGGCGAGGAAATCAGATGAAGGGGGTATAAAGCAAAGGCCTACAGTCTGGTGCCAGACAAGGGGAGCTGCTAGTGTTGCTGTTAGACGAGTATGATGAATGAACCCCGCTACGCTCTCCCCATCAGTGAGCACCGACAGAGACCCCCCTCGGAGGCAGTCGAGGTGATGAGAATTACACAACCCCCCCCCCCCCCCCCCCCACTGAAACCTGTGTACTGGTCTTTTACATAGACAGGAAAGTTGAGTTTTCCACTGTTCACTGTGACGGGACTCGCCTTACCTTACCAGATGGCATGACTGCTGGACAGCTATATAATCAGAAACTTGTTTAACCTGGGAGCAGGGCTGCCTTTCATGTCTATGTGGGAAAGGTGTGTTTTGTGGCACATGGTATAGGGGCAATAAACACCTTTCCAGTTGTGCAAATTAAATACAAATGTATTTTCAATATGGGTAGTCTCTCTGCGAGTATAAGAATATGGGCTTTGTTACGTAATGCCATTTATAAAGCTGAACTTGAACTAATACACCCCCATATGTAGGAAAGCCCCCTTTAAGTCTGTTGGTTGACATACTAAGTGTTAGCAGGATGCATGTGGACGGGTCACAAAGCTCTAATTTCAGCACCAGCTTGCGAGGCATTAATGCAATATCGTTGTTGAGAAAGTGTCCCTGGGTTCTTGCTGAAAGCGAGTGGGTGCCCCCAGTCTCTCTAATAAGTGCTGAGAGCAAAGGAGCAAAGCGAGTCCTGACTTTTAAGACCCTTATGGGAGAGAACCGCTGAAAGGGGTCCTCTGAAGAGTCTTGCTCTTGCTGAGATTATTGAATGTGGCCAAAGATCAACAAGCCTAAGGGCAAACAAACTACTTTAAACACCGACTCCAAACTGGACTGCGCACCCTGGGAGCTCAACACAGCAACATCAGTTACTAAGAATCTGTGGGGAATAGAGAAAAAGACACGTGGGCAAGTGAGAGAAAGCGCAAGAATTTGCCAGAACGGCTGATAATAAATACCCTCAGAGCCGTTATAACAGAGAGAGGACTGCTGAAGTTGTTCCTTGGTGTGCAAGCACTCAACACTGCGCTCAAGCGAGGAAACCAGAAACAAGCGAGAGCAGATCCCATCATTCACTTGAGGATATTGGCCTCTGCCATAACAACCAGCCAACTGGAGTCTTTTAAATGCGGCCTGATGAGCTTAACAGTCTGTCAAACGCTGCAAGGCTGCAGTGGTGTCTTCCAAAGAGGACTTAAGCCCAATTTATTGTCCAGGTGACAAGTGTCACTCGACAAAAGAATGACGTCAAAGATACCAATGATTGGGGTCTGCTAGGGTGTCGCAGAGCTTGTTACGTACATGAAATTATTTTACGGGTAGTTGGCTTAATATTTATGTAATGATCTTTGTCAGTGTTTTATGTCATTCATTTTCCTTCTAGCAATGTTTGATGAGAATGAATTGGCCCACGTGCTCTCTAGGACAGCGATGAGGACACACATAACAATTAAAAAAAAACAGATTTAGGAAACACAGACAGATTATCAGAAAGAAATGGCATCTAAATTTGTGCAGAGAACATTTATTTCTACGCTTGCTTTCCTTAACATTCTTGGAGAAAATGGCCATCCATACCGGTTTAGATAAACCATCAGACAGCTCAAGAAGGAAACAATCACAGCTTGGCCATCCTCAATTCTGACTTCATCTCTAGGCCTTTCTGCCAATGTCTTTAAAATCTACATCAAAGTACTAAAGTTGGGGGAAGGGGTGCCCCTTCGGCCAGACTTGTGCAATAGTCTAATACCTGGTGGTGGGTTAATGCCAAAAACACAGGAGCTGCCTGGAGAGTAATGTCCTTTCATTTCTGAAAAAAACAAAAAAAAAACTGAACATGTGCAAGTGCTTGCAACTATTTCTAGGAGCACACAGCCAGGACTGTGGAGACAAAGGACCATTTTTAGTTAGCTACAAAAGAACACATTAGTGTGGAAAACTCAGCAGTCAAGTGTTCACCTTTAAAAGTGTTACATAACTAAAACAGGCCGAGTGGAGGGAGATAGCCGAGCGGCGGGAGTTAGGGGGGGAGAGCAGCAAGAGAGAATGCCGATGAGGATCCAATCTTCACATGTGGTTTCTGGTTTTAATTCACAGGGGTACCCATTCCTGGGTAACATTTTGACTCTGCAGAAAAACCATGACGCAAGCCAAATAGTCCTGAATAGCTAGGACAGCTCAATCAACTCTCTCACACAAACACACACACACACACACACACACACACACACACACACACACACACACACACACACACACACACACACACACAAGTGTTCTGGTATTCCAGATGTGTTGCTTGGAGATGACTAATGGTAACAAGACACATAATGAAGTCTGTGTGAACCTAGGGGACTTCTCTGTCCCTGTGTTGAGGCCATCTGGCCTTGAGCCCCACACACACATCTAAACACAAACAGATGACAGGCTCGCACAAAACTGATAAACCTGATGTCTATCTTAATTGTCCTGCTAACTAGCATCAACTATCTAAGTGCCACTCATTTTTTTTTACACAAAACTAGAGAGATGAAAACGGTAAGGAGCCATTGATAACCACATTTTAGAGTTGCTATGGGTATCTAATGACAGGTAATGGATGGTGAGAAAAATATGCTGCAGATGTACCAAAGAAATACACAACATTTTCTGAAAGTGGTCTATTATGTGCTTTATGTGAAAGTGTAATGCATTTCACTATCAGCACATTTCAGGTTGGCATGATGATTTTTGGTTTGTGTACATATATACACATATCCCCAGAGGATATTTATACTCTAACTGAACCAAATTTATTCCACACATCTTCAATACTTTGCCTTGAGCAAGAGCCTCATTAAGAAGGCAATGAAATGGCCTATTAAAGCAAAAACAAAAAAACAAGGTCACGCCAGATATAATCTAAAACCATCAAACCAGACCATCAAAAATTCATATTTTCATCATTAACATGCTCCATATCTTACGCATGAGGCTTAACTGATTAATAGGATGGAAAAGTCCTCTCATGACACTCAGCTGACATGCAGATGAAAATCAAGGTCGTCCCTCCACAAGCATGTGCTGTGGGATCCAAATGGGAATGCCAACACTAATGCTAATATACCCTGACATTAAAAGTAATTGTCCCTCTAAGACAAAGCGGAGATCTTAAGTGTTCTCACCAGAAAAGAACAAGGGCACACTGCCGTTAAATATGAGCTCTAACCCCCAACACAATCACCCCACGATTCCCGTATTGCCTTTCGGAGGTCTGGCAACTTCAAAACAGACTCTGGAAGACTGCTGTGTACCACGGCACATTAGGCTCTGGCAGTTGTCAGATACGCGGGCTCTGACATTGGTTATGTGACGGATATTAGACGAGGTTCGAGGCTCTCCGATCCGGGCTGCTATTTACATCTGATTTTTTTGCACAAAGGAAACAAGGGGAGAGCACAGGCAGAGGAAACCCAATGCTTGCGTGAGAGAGCAGCATCAAGGGAGGATCTCCACTTTGGCCTCACAGGAGACCCTTCGAAGGAGATAATGCAACAACACCGAGACTGCAGACTAAACTGGGAGCCTGAGCCAATGCCTCTGGTCAGAGGACTGGACACATGTGTTGTTGTGCCGCTGCTTCGGGATTTGAATGTCATTGTATTGGCTGTGAGACGGCTGAATAAGGACCTACCCTGCAGCAATCATTTTTCCGATACTGGTTTTACAAACAATACTTCTCAGGCTTTCTTTCTAGGTGGAAATCTTAAGTGTTGACATACGGTTGATGTATAACTCTCTATACATATACAGTATATATTATATTAGAGTTAGTACTCTTCCTGAGGGGCCACTAGCAAAATGATGGGATATAAAATGAATAGACACACTGTTAGGGGCCTTGATCCATTGCAGCTCAGATGCCCCCCAACTGCTTTTCCTGCAGGATCACCTCTCTAGTTTGGTTCCTAGACATAAACACACTATGAGGCTTTTATCTCTGTTCACCTCGGAGCGGAAGCCTATTTATCCTCTACTCGTTCACATCATTTTACCAGAGTTATAGTAATGAGAGTTCAACTCAACCACCTAATCAGTCCGCCTGATTTACAACGAAAGGACATTTTCAGATTGTAACTCTGAAGGCTTAATGGGTTCCACAACAGAGCAAATAACTACATGGTCACTGACTATGACCACAGGAAAAACCTTTTAGTTCAGTTCTTTAAGGGTAAACGACAAGCTTATCAGGTTACACACTTTTAAGGGACAGGAATGTTAGATTTCATCACAATGTTTACAATTGAACAACATTAAATATGTAATATCAAATACTTGTGTCAGTTGAAACATCATAATTTTTTTTTATTTTCTTGTTTTTAGTTTGAAGTTAAAACAGGCATGGAAAGGAAGAAAAACAGGAATCTAAAACTTTGTTTAATAGTAAACATCAAGCAAATGGAAAATTCATCCTTGACGCAGAACTTTGGGCAACAGGCCGACGGGTCATTGAAAAAATGTGACCGTTAAAGTCTTTCAGGTGTACATATTTAGCAAAGATGACTTCTTTTCTTTCCAGGGAATGAAGACAACCCAAATAGGCACGAATGCATCCATCCAAGAGGACAGACCTTTCAGCCTCTCCAGTCTCTCCCTGCTACCCTGCACATTTCAGCCCGGAGCAAAATACTCCAGAAAATTAGTGCAGTCTAGCATGAACCACAACAAAAGTCTAAGGGTACCGAAAAAGAGGGTAGCCTTTGTCCCTTTGCTTCAACTTAATCTAATCTGGAAAGTATACTCATTTGATCCCTCTTGATTTTCATGCCGTTCAGGCTTCCAAACACATGGCACTGGTCCCCGAAGTCAAAGACTGAGACAGCTAAATGATGCTGGCTTTTAAAGTTGTGCCACAAAACATTGCTGAATGAATCGCGGATATTACACAACATTTTAATATTCCACTTTCGGGAACGATTTTTTTTTTTTGGTTTGTTTTGTGGGAGTGGAGGTGATTCAAGAAATGTTTTTCTCATTCTGTGCCTGTTCACAAATAGAGATCTATTTAACAAGCCTTACATAATGTCTGAGAAGGTTATTTTTTTCTCGATTGTAAGGTTCAACAGTTGAACTGCTCTCACTGACAGAAGCCATCCAGACAATGCACAACCTACAGACCCTGCCCACGCATTGTGGAAATATATACAGTGCCACTTAAAAGTATGTGAACCCCTTGAGCAGTTTAGAGTTTTCTGTGGTTTACCATGATTTTTCAATTTTTTCATCACCAATTTTCCATATATGAAATGTCAGGTTTATGTTTATCAATTGCATGAACTTGTTTAGAGGGAATTGTGTGAAAAGCCCAAAAAATTGCATGAAACATGTAATTAGTGTATGTGCAAAAGTAAGTGAACCCCCAGCTGCATTTTGTAAAGTCAAGTAGGTAACAGATTCGGTGAAACACATTTGGGTGCTTAATTAGTCAATTAAGCAAACCAATCAAATGAGACATTGTTAGGAAAAGGTTTGATTAAAAGAGAGAGGAAACCAACCAAACTACTGTAGTGCCAAGGTGTACCCACACAGATCAACAATGCCAAGAGGAAAAGAGATATCCGAGGACATCAGGAAGAAGGTACTGACAGCCCATCAGTCTTGGGAAAAATATAAGACCACCTCCAAAAGATTCCAGCTCCATCCATCCAATGTAAGACAAATAATGTACAAATGGAGGGCATTCAACATGAACGCGTCTCTGCCTAGAAGTGGACGCCCATCAAGACTATTACCAAAAAGCACCAGAAGAATAACAAATCAGGTAATAGCCAACCCACAGATCACCTCTAAAGAGTTGCGGACCTATCTGGCAGCATCTGGGGTATGTACATGTGTCCACATTTGATTGTCTCATTTGATTGGTTTGCTTAATTGACTAATTAAGCACCCAAATGTGTTTCACCGAATCTGTTACCTACTTGACTTTACCAATGCAGCTGGGGGTTCACTTACTTTTGCACATACACTAATTAAATGTTTCATGTAGTTTTTTGGCTTCTCACACAATTCCCTCTAAACAAGTACATGCAATTGATAAACATAAACCTGACATTTCATACATGGAAAATTGAAAAATCATGGTAAAACAACAGAAAACTCATAATTGCTCAAGGGGTTCACATACTTTCAAGTGGCACTGTATATATTTTTGGAACCTGTGTGTGTTGACACCACATGAAGAGTGTGTGCTTGGGTTTGCTGAGCTGCAATACCACTGCAATGATTGTAATGACTATGCACGTGGTGACGGCACATCTCCCGATCAACATGCAGGCATGGCTTAGGGGTAAGAAACATGCTTGTGCACAAGGGCAATCACGTGCTGACAACACCTGACTGAGTAGCTGCTGAGTTTATGTGTATTTGTGTGTGTGCGCGCGTGCGTGTGTGTGTGTGTGTGTGTGTGTTTGTGCGAAGAGACAAGGGAAACTCTGTGCAACAATCATTAAAGGCACTTAGAGTGTTCAAAGCATTCCGCGGTAAACAACGCCATCTCTATAAAAACAGATGCGGTAGAGTAGCAGTCATGGACGTAAAGCACAGTTAAACCAGGGCAGTTAAAAGTGTTTTTACCCTTGGAGGGTGCCCTTTACTGTCCGTACTGCCCCCCTGGTCAAGGGTGGTTCTCTTTAGGCAATGGGAAATACCACCTGTGTGTCACAGTACCAGGACACAAACAGATTGAAGCACAACACCGAGGTCCTATAGTATTTCATAAGCCACCTTTCCTAGATTGCAGTAGCATGCAAAAATTTGGGCACCCCTGGTCAAAACTTGGATTTCCAAAAGGCATTAAGTTATAGACAGATTTTAAGCAAGATTAATTTCTCTTTTTCCATCTTTTACAACAACAAAAAGGATAAGGCGCCAAATTAAAAGTTTGGGCACCTGGCATGGTCAGTAGTAACAAGTATCTCAGCTTGTAAACTCGTTTTGTAGCCAGCTAAGAGTCTTTCAACTCTTTGGAAGTTTTTTGCCCATACAAGTTAATTAAGGTCTGAGACCTTGGTAAAAGTTATCTGAGAGCTCAAATCTCTTGGGCTACCGAAACTTTGGCATGGTGCTCCTTTCCTTTTTGCACAATCAAAAATAATAGACTAATCTTGTAGAATGTTTCATCTTTATGCCTTTCGGAGATCAGTTCATCTTCTACTCACTTAACTATTCACAATAACAGAAATGTTGACAATGGGTGCCCAAAACTTCTGCATGCCACTGTAGGTCAAGTCTCCCCTGAATGCAAACCATTAAGAACGAAGACATGGCTCCATCTCGCTGTTGAATTTGCCACAGTGGGGTTGGAATAGGTCTTTAGTAGCATGACCTAATGGAAAACCTTGATAGGGGTAGATATGGCAGGGTGGGCTTGCAGAGGTCAGATAAAGTCACATCCCCATGAGATGCTACAACAACAGGCCTTGTTCTCTGGCTCTCCAAACCACCCCAGCAGAAAATGGAGGCCACATGGAGTCTAGCCGAAAAAAAACAGAGCATGGCACCAACACGGGCGCCTTTCCACTACAGCAACTCACAAGGTGTTTTGGGGGGGGGGGGCACTTTTAGGCGGTTCTCTGTTGCAGGAACTGCCCTTGTAGGACCTCTTTCAGGGCTGATACTGTAAAGGTTTGGGCCCCCCTAGGAATGCCCTGAATTACTGCAGTGGAAAAGCACCTCTTGTCTCCAAAGCGTGTGCTGTTGTTTAGTCCCCTTATTAATTGGGAATGAAAGCAAGGTCTGGTGAGTGTGCAGAATGGCGTAGAATTTTGCTGAACCAGTGAATAATTAACTGTAAGCTCTGTCAAGACCCACAGCTGTTTGAAGGCAGAGAATAATAGGGGACAGCCCAAGGCTGTGGTGTTTGACAAGGCTCATGCTCTCTGAGAACCACTGGTTTGTACCAAAGCCTGATTGCAATCAATGACACTGCAATCAATGCGGGAAGGGTAGATGGCATAGCGCCAACATTAACTACCTAATCGCAGCATAGAGTGCTTGAGGAGAGAGGTGTTTTTCCATTCCAAATAGACCCCCCCCCCCACCCCAACCCCCCAGTCCTCCGTCCTATACCTCCTGATTCTTCGCAGCATTGGTGACAGATGGGACCAGGGGAGGGTCAGCAATCTTGACAGCAGCCATCTGAGCAGCTCACTCACAGATGCATCCAAAAACAACTTCGACGCCTGCAGTTACCAAACTGACAGAACACAATAAAGCCTTTTGGAAAATAAATAAAATAAAAAAATATGAGAAGAGAAAAGTATGCAATGGAGCTCATCACGTATGACATCATCCTCAGTGTATTAGGGATGGAGCTGGTACGAGTGTGTGGCTGCCAGTGAAGTGTGTGACAGCCTGGTTGGTCCTGGCCTCTCGGACACTACACATACCTGTGGCCTCGTGCTGAAAACACAGAGGCCTGAACCACAGACCACAAACCGGCAATAAAGTATTAGTCAAAAAAACCCACCGAATTTTCCAAACCCAACAGTTAGTTCCTGCAGCCTGGGGCATACCGACGAGTCTGACAGGAGTTTCTCTGACATGTCTGTTGACACATCGATGGTACTGTTTGGGATCAGGCTTGGGCAAAGAATACGGCCCGAAGCAAAATCCAGACATATCTTCAGGTAATGGTAAAGACAGAAGAAATAGGAATCCAGCACTTAAATACAAGTGTGCGTTCCATAACACACAAACAGTTCTCTCATATCAGGCAAGCGGGGATCAGCCTTAAAACCTTCCTTAAAAAACAATACTTCAGCTCTCCAAAACAAGCAGGGTTTGGTCTGATTGATCTTTTACAATCTTCTCTTTGTTTTTTTACATTCTGAAATCTCTATTCAAAACTAAACACGCTTGATTAGTTGGAGACTGCACACAATTAGCCTGAAATTGTAGGTTACTTGAAATGGTAGGCCTTGTATGACTTAGAAAAGAAGAATATGCCTTGTAAAAACAGTAGTCCTCAGCACCATGAAATATCATACACCATTTCCCATTCTGTGAGACTAATTAGGAAAGCAGATCGGTTTTCAAATTCACCACATCATTTATTAGCGACATACCACTGCGCCATGTCAGGCAGAGATTCAGGAGCATGCTTTGTTTGTTTTAGTAGTCTATCTGCAGGAGGTTCACTAACCGATTCATTTGGGACATGGGCCATTATAAAATGATTGACCAATAATTTGACCCAGAACTTCAATCGATGGAACAGCCAGCTGAGAAAACAAGCAAGGCTCGCTAAAATGAGAAATCAAGAAGGGTCCAAAGAGGGGTGTCTGTCCAAAACGACTGTGCCCTGACAGGTATGCACTTGTGTCAAAATTAAAAGTGTACATTTTTTGTGATTCATTGAAAATATTTAACACAATGACAGCATCCTTGGTTTTGTTATTATTTCTGTTAGTGCATTCATAATTGTTATAATATCCACCATTCACCTGACATGAAGCTTATGTGAATTCACAAGCAAACTTGCAAATTTATTGAGCTCTTCAACTTACAATTAAACCAACGGGCTGCAAACCAAGTTCTAACTACCGATTCCATTAGTCAGTTACCACATTTGTATTAAATCACTTGAAGGCAATTTTGAGAAACCGTGATGTGTAGGCTCGTCACAAGGTTCATCCAGACACTCCTCGCACCAGGGACGCATCAAGGCTTTTGAGTGATTTAGGATCTTAACACACAGATGGTGTTAAGAGGATGAAGGGTTGGGATACAGCCCTGATATTTCCAAAACCAGATCTGTTTTAGACAATAATTACTCCACATATCATCATATTCTAGGGGTAGGTCACAGATTTACAGGGTCATTATGGAAAAAGCAGAGACACATGTTGACATTAACAATTTAACAGTTGAAAGAGATCCCACTGCTGACAACAGTGACTGCAGAGGAGGCAGTTCTGTACTGCTTCAATATTTGGATGTTGACGAGTACACTGTCCTCATGCTCCAGCCAGTCTGACAATCAATACACCGTGGAAAGTTGGAATGAAATGGGCAAGAATTTACTGAATAACTCTTTGTTTTACCAATGCCCATCAAATTACAGTTATTATGTCCACCATGCTTAATTTCAATTAACTGCTTACATAACTCTCTCCCGATTTAGCACACACAGGGACTGTAAGTAAATGTATTGCCTCACTGGAATGGCCATTTAGATGGCATTCCATCAACAGTCCAAACAGTCCTGGACAGATTTATTAGTGGTCTGTGGTTTAAATGAAAACACTTTAATATTGGAAAAAATGGCCTTGTTTTTTTCCTCCCAGAGATAAAGGATGTCCACCTTTTCACAAAAACATTCAGGACAGCCATTATTGGCAAACGAGAGACTCCGGGCCTTTTCTGGGAGAGCGTGCACAGTGTGCGTTCTATGCCATTAACACATCGAGGCGAAACCCCGGCAGGATGAATGCCTCGCCGAAGACCGCGTCACCTCGGGGTCAAGGGTCAGAAGGGGAGCTCCCGAGAGGGACTCGGCCTCGCTGATTCATGCCAGTGACTGCTACCTCTCTGGAATGTTACGTCACCACTTGGATGAGGAAATGGAACAACTAGCACCACTTCGGGGACAGCCGTAGACCTCAAACATGTTGATCAAATTTTAAAAAGTGAATTGTAGCTGCTGAACATCTGTTTCATGCTATGGGGAGCTAATTCCTTTTTTGATCGAATCAAAATCAATGAAAAAGTTATGTGTAACAGCCTACACCGATGCCCCCATCCGATTCCAAAACAATGGAGAAAAAAAACAAATGGCCGGTTGCGTTATGTCTGTAACGATGAGACGACTTCTATTTGGAATGCAGACAGGCAGAGCTGGCAAGTACTGTACAAACTTCAAAGGCCTTTGTGTCCAGTAGGACTGATTGCCTGAGTTTTACTTCTAACCCTGAGCAGGGTACAAACAAAGAGCTGAAAGGCCTTTTCAGGAAGTCCATACGGTGATCATTACTACATCTGTGCAAAGAAAAACAACCAAATCCAGACGATGAAAAATAAACATGTATTCATGAAAGGAGGAACACAAAAAAAAAATTTAGCAAAAGGAGAGCCACTGGTATTAGCTCTGTATTAGCGTCTGGATTCAACAGATACAAGGTGTTCCCTTTACCCCAGAGAATAGTCACATGGTGTGCACACTGGAGACACGACTTTAGAGAAGAAGAAAGGGAGCAAACAGGTCTTGTCTCCTTCTTTTGTCTCCTTCTTTTGTACCCTCTGGTCCTGCTACTGTTCAGGGGGTGACAGACAGCGCACCTGGCTCCTGTCCACCACACTCTAATGGGTTCCACCTGGTAACCACGGCCACCTCGGCAAGTGGAGCACGGAATGGCACGTAGAGACTTGAACTTTTCCTCTCAGACATTTGATTAGTGCCAGGGACATACTTGAACATTCATAACATAAGATCCCCCTAAACAACAATACACAGCTATGAGACTCCTTAATACCTTAGCAATAACATGCATTCCAGACCGCACACACTCAAAGTGAGCACAGATTATGTACGCTAATGCTAGTGCTGTAGCGATGCGTCGATTTCAAAATTACGTCGACGCCATATTTTTACGTCGACGCTTCGCCACATACACGTGGTTGACCCAAACAGAAACAAACATTGCGCAAGGACTGAGAGAGCAGAAACCCAGGGAATTGCTTGGCGCCATTAGTTGATATTGGCGATCTAACGTAGTGAATCATGATACTATAAGCTGACCAACACCATGACTTAGCTCTCTGTGCCGTTTGTTCATGCTTAGTTGCCGTGTTCTGCAGCTGTAAGTTAACGTTAACTAAACTGACACACTAGTAGCTAGCTAACGTTAACTACTAGCAACCAAGCACGAATAAACTGCACGGAGAGCTAAGAAGATAGTTTGCTAGCACCACCGAAGTGCGCAGAGCTCAAGCTACACAACACACTGAACAAACGTTAAATTAATGTAACCAACGTTACTTATTGTCCCCTTCACGAGAGACAATGGGGTGCGTTTTTATCTCCATTCTCAAACGCACCCTATTGTCTCTCGTATTTAACGTTTGTTCAGTGTGTTGTGTAGCTTGAGCTCTGTGCACTTCGGTGGTGCTAGCTAACTATCTTCTTAGCTCTCCGTGCAGTTTGTTCGTGCTTGGTTGCTAGTAGTTACGTTAGCTAGCTACTATAGCGGCAACGGCTAGACAGCTGTGTCAGTTTAGTAAACGTTAACTTACGGCTGCAGAACACACCAACCAAGCACCAACAAACGGCACAGAGAGCTAACTCATGCTGTGGTCATTTACGAGTCAAACACATAACATTAGACTAACGTTGGCCAGCTTATAGTATGTATCATGATTCACTTCAATTGGTTCCATAAAACATTCTGTGATCCCTTTCAGTGATTCCTTTCAGTAACTATATCAGTAACACAGTGTCATAGCAGCAGTCATTTAACACATCAGGTTGTACAAACAGAAGGAAAAGAAGGACAATGTTGACAGAGGCCAACAGTTCCGTCCTCATTTTGGGCCTGAGGAGTTGAGCCCTCACCCTGAATAATCGTTTTACGGCCACGGGTCTTGTCAGGGTGTCATCACATCACCCTCCCTGTTTAGAGTGTAAACAATGAGCGCTGCTCCTGAGAGACTGACGCTCCCCAGGGATCACCAGCAATCCCTCTTCTCTTTCATCCACCCAGAGACCACACAGCTACTACCGTCAGAGCGGACACCCACCCCACAAGCTTGACTGACACCAGGGCAAAAAGACATGGCTTTCAATTGTACTCATTTTCAAAAATGAAAACATAAATATTATCATACATTTCGTATTAACTCCTGTGAGTTTAACGGAATGTGAGGCTTTCATAAATTCTACTAGAATTAACCAGGAGAAGTTGTTTTGTGTGGCACTCAATGACAGTCTGGAGTTCAGGGGCGATCAGAAACAATCTCTGAGACAAGCAGAGAATGTTGAGTCAGCCTTGAGAGATCAAAAGGGCAGGATAATACACCAACAGACCCGCCCGCTGTCATTCCTCTGCCCTTTAAGATGGCATATGATAAAAGAGGCACAAAATCTGAGGTTGCTGTGCCTTCCTTCACTTCCCTCTGGCAACAGAACTTAATAAAGATTATGTAATGTTGAGCAGTGGGCCAGAGACCTGATGCATTCTTTGGCCTTCCATTGCCATCCCCCTAATTGAACCCATGAATGGCTCTACAGAAACTGACGTCTTGGCACTCTCAGTTACTGGATATTTTGATTTCCAAACCGTTTGCTCGACATCTGGCGTAAGCTACATCTGACACAAAACACTCACATTGACTCGCCTTCACCACGAAGGCCCACAGAAGAACCACAGCAACGGGTTATTAACATTATAGAATCTCCAGCAGAAATGTCAATTGATCATTTCACAGAACAGGACACAAAATGAGGTAGTCTGAGCAAACGTCACATCACACATTCCCTCCAAAGATTCTGAGTGATATTACGGAACACTGGCCATGACCAACTGGGGTGCTCACTGGGCGAGTGGAGAGAACACTGAGGAGAGCATTGCAGGTTGCGATCGGGAAAATGAGTCAGAAGCCAGCTGGAACAAACAGAACCAATGTCTCATGATGCAGTCCAGACCCAGAGCTGAGGATGTCCTGCAAGGACAGAGGGTGACTCAGTCTGGCTATAACGCTATAAAAATCCTTCCTCTTCCTTGAAGATCAACTCAAATATGCAAGTGATCACAGGCACAGATCAGCTCCTCCTGTAGAACACATGGGTATGAAGTACTCGTCTGACTTGACATGATCACACTGGAATGGGTGCTCATGTAAGCGTGTATGGAACTGAACCAGGTGATGTGCTGGGCCTATGGAGGGTGACGGGTTTTTAAGACACAAAGACAACTGATGGCCTTCTGGGGATGGAAATAGCATGTGAGTGGTAAAGCTGATAGCCACCTTGCCGCTCGTGGTGTTTTCAGGCCTCGCGGATGATGAATGGGGCAGACACAAGTGTACTGTTCTGATGTCTTAATGAGGCACAAAGAATGACAATGTGACACCCCTTCTGGAGACAGCAGGCCAGTGTAAAAACAGGTCTATATTCAGAGAGGAATCCGAGCAGGGTGGCACTTATGGAGTCACGGGTAGAGGTCTAATAAAGAAACGTGCCGAGGGTTAGTCACAGGCTGGTCACGGAAACAATCCACGACAGGCTGAAAACACCAAAACACTCTCGGAGCCTCAGGTCAAGATGGCGGAACTTGATCAGGGCAGCAGCCGCCATCGGACAGAGGCTGAACTGCCTTTTAAAGACTCCAACATTATTTAACTGTGCTCTTGCCTGGGCGATCTTTGCTGTGCTAAAGATTCCAGGAAACAGTGATGCAATGGTCCATGAGTCCACATGGCTCTTCATATAGTCACAAGAACAATGAATGGGCTTGTGACACACCCTATAACTCTCATCCAATTTGTTGTTGTGAAAAAAACGCTTTAGAGCATCACCAGTGAGGTCACTAAGTGTTGCTTCTGCTGAGCTAAGTGAACCACCTGTGTGTGGGTGCTGAATGGACATGGAGTCCCACTATAATCAAACGCTGCATAAGGGACCAATAAGCCCAGATGCTATTCAATTCAGCACGCCGGCACAAAGGAAAAACTGCACAGATGTGCAATGCAAGAGAGAATTGCACAGTGTGGAATCCTCCGAAAATAGCTGCAATTACGTATTTGAGAGAATACATGTTAGGTATTCGGTAAGAAGGAAAGAGCGTGCTATGATGCATTATATGATCTGCATGAGGCAAGACTGCCATTTAGGTCCAACTGGCATGAGCGAACGTCAATCTGTGCGTGACTAAGGCAGGGTGGGTAGATTATGAGAGAAGAGAGATCTGAACTGAGTCAATTTAAATTCATATTAAACAGTTTACTGTCGAAAGCCTCTCATGTAACACTGTGATGATTTAACTGTTCCTATCTGGAAGCGAAATTTCAAATCAGTTTGAAGTATCGCTTCAGAAGCCTTCCAAACTCAACGAATCATAGAGTTATAAAGAAATGACTCCACAGTCAACCCTGGGCATCTACAGTTCTTTCATTTTATACTGTAAGCGCAGAGAACAAGACATGACATTAGCTGACGGTGTAAATGTCAGGTAATAAAGTTTTTCAAAGATTGCGCCGGGATTCTTGAGTAAATTAAAGTTCTGTGCTGTTTACAGGAACTAATCAAAGGATGTTCATTAAAACATTGTGTTCCATTGAGTTCCTTCTAAACAAAATAATTATTTACATCCACAGCATCAACGGGTATTCCGTTTCTAATTTAATTCCCTCTTGTTGTGGAGGAGACAAACAAGCTTATTATTGCAAGATGGTGAGGAGGGAGAGAATGACTGCATGACCAAAACAGTGGGAGTACAGGGTTTCTCTGTTTGTGGCCACAGCGCAGCGTACGGACCCAAGGATGAGAGCAGAGTTACCTGTTAAACTGCTACCATGCACTGAGGTGCACTGGGCTGGAACCCCTAACGACGGGAAGAAAATGTTCCTCCAAATATTGCCGCATTCCAGAAAAATGACACATTGTAGACGTTTCACAAAAAAAAAAAAAGTCTTTTCACGCTTACATAAAAGCTGAGATTGTTCAGAGACATCCTTCATTAAAGCGTTCTAGTCTCCAACCCACCCAGCCTTAATGGAGGGAAAAAGCCTGGAGTTGACTCCAGTTAATCACATGTCCAGCGCAGGCGACAGCATCATGGGTGGGGTGGTTAAGGACTCAGTGCCACGTAAGTCTCTCTCTCTCTCTCCCGTAATGCTGACAGGGTTAAAGGTCAGGGGTCAACAGAACGGCGAGAGCCGCTCATTCCCTTCTTCCCATTTAGGTAGCTATTTCTTTTGTTTGCTTGTGGCTCAAGTTTCAGTTTTTTTAGTGCCAAGGTGTTTACGTAACAGTCCCAAGTACAGAGTTTATTTCACACTGCCGAGGTATGGGTTTAATGGAGCCCTCTGGAAAAAGACTCCAAACAAAAACACAGGTACTTTATATGCACTGTATGTGCATACTTTCTGGATGAACTCACATATTCAGTCCAATACGGTCTTTATGCTTTTCAGTACACAATATAAATTTCATTTGAGAAATTAAACCAACAGCCAGAATAGTGCCCAAAATGGTTTTAAATGAGCCCTAGGCACAGCATGTTTGAGGGTGTCTCAAAGGTAATGGAATAAAGTTAGAAGGGGTGAGGGAGAGTGAAGGAAAAGTAAAAGGAGAGAGAAAGCGTGTAGTCTGTGGTGAGGCTGCTTGAGCAGTGCTGGGAACAGCAGCTCTGTGTTTCTGGCCGCGAATAATAAATCTCTTGGGACAGACGCTTTCAAAGTGTTTCCTGCGTTTACCAGACATAGCCCACCTCCTCCAACATGCTCACGCGCATGCACACAAACACACATGCATGCATGCGTGCATGCACGTGCACGTGCACATAGACACACACACACACACACACTAACATATACACACACTGCCCTCTCTTTTGGAGGATCAGGTCTTCACACTGTCATTTTCCACAGCATGAGTTAGTATTATGACTGTTATTACAGACTCTTCCATCCAAAAACAGTTTGTTGGAGTTTGTTCTCTCTCCAACATCTGTTTTCTTTTGTTTGTCCTTACAATACGACACAAGTGATTCCACAGACGGATAAAGCCACGGCAATACAGAAAGAGAGAGAGAGACGGAGCAAGGGACGAGAGACAATGATGTCACAGGCATTCTTCATGTGCAGGGACAGCCAACCATCCCTTTTGGCAGGTCAGCCATGCAGCAATTTACAGTAAGCTATGAGACTTAGAGTAAACTTACTGATGGCAAAACATTAAATGTTAACCGGATTTCTAAAGAGGGTAGATGGCTTTCCTCTTCTTGTGACTATACAGGAATATTTCTGTCATATTTCTGTAAATGAAAGCTGTGTGAGTCATCATAACATGCCATAACTGAAACACAGCTTTTCAGTAAAGCTGCCAGCGAATATAAGTGCTAAGATGCGAAAGCCATTCTGGTCCCTTTTCAACTGGCAACAGACTAAATCACCCTGAATGAAAGTTAAATGCAGGCAATTACAGGTGTTTGAAAAGCTCTTCTTCTTACAGATGAGTCACCCTCTTCTAGTGCTGTACAATTAATCTAATCGCAATCGCGAAGGCTGCAATTTAATTAAATCAATAATGTGCGTGTGTGAACATGACAACCTGTTCTGTGTCAAGTCTACTCGTTTTCTACGCCCATAACAAAGAGATGAACACTCAGTCTCTGTTTAGGCAGTGAAGCGTGTGCAGTCTATGGTCACTTGCCTATCCGGCGTGCAGACTCTGTGAATGCAGTGTAATAATTTGTGGCTTAAAGAGATTTAATAAACCTTAACACAGTGAAGGCCAGGGATGCTTGTTGGCAGAGCACTGGCGTCAGGGTAAATTCGCAATGTGATACAGTTTTCTTGTCACAGGCTAGGCTATGTTATCTATTTTCTTTGTCTTGTCCACATTACATATGATTGAGATGTAAGGACACGTCATCTCGAACAGTCTAGCTAAATATGTGAAAACAATTAGAGCCTACACATGGGCTACAGTTTGGAAATTGGCCTGTTACTCACTGTTAATGAAGTAAGATCTACTCTCTTGGCTACATGCATGAATATAATGCTATTGTGTTAAGGATGTAATTTTACCCCAGTTGAGTGCAAGTGTACCTGCAACCAGTCAGGATTAAATAGAATACATTTTAATCAGGTGGCAGGCCTTGCATTAATCGTTGTCATTAATGCTGAGTATAGATGAGGTGCTGCCCACACTAATAATAGCCAATTCATGTAAACAACACAGGAAGGCGGAGGAAGTCCAGAGGGTCAGTTCTTAATTCAGTTCTGACCTGATGGCAGGTCAATGCTTACCACCTTTATGTACAGGGTAATATCATACCAACTGTTTTTATTTGACTGTCCAATAATCACAGTATGACATTTTCACCAAATTGTGCAGCCTGACTCTTTATGTAATAAAATGGTGTTAAAGACCAGGGCTTTTCCTCGTTAAATGCATGGTAACACAAGCACAGCCTCACTGGGGAAAAGGGGACCATTGTCTGTTGACCTCTGCATTATGCCTGTGTACACAAAAAAAGAGACAAAGTGTCCCACAAACTCCCCACACCTGATGAGCCACTGGGTGGGACCTGACGAGAGAGAGAGAGCGTGCTGGTGAGCATGGGAGAAAGCAAGAGCGGGCGGAGGGAGGGAGGGAGAGAGAGAGAAAGGGAGAGAGGGAGAGGGGGTGGGAAGGGCCAGAAGCCCAGGGGGTGGGGTGGGGGAGGGAGGTGGAGGGGGTCAGTGACTCTGAGCCCAAACCAAAAGGGGAGGTCCTCCATGTGTTTGGAGAAGATATTTAAGATGCCACCACACCAGACCTCCACCAAAGAGTCAAGAGAAAGAGACTGAGAAGTGAACAGCTCATCACAGAAGAACAGCCTTTGCTGCCACCTCTACAAGTATCGAACTTCAACACATAACTGGCGGCAAAACTTCTCACTCTTTGAAAAACTTCTTCAGTAGGAGCAAAAGAGGACCACAAGCAAATCAGAGAGACTTTGAAGGGCAAATCCAATCAAGAAACAACAAAAAAGACAAAAGCTCCTTTTTAAAGCAGTTGTCTGCTTGCTTCTCCATCTCTTTTATTCCCTACTGAGATCATGCAGAGGTGGGTGCTGGTGAGTGTGGCTGCTCTGCTGACATGTCTGCTGCTGGGTGAAGTGACGGCCCAGAAAACCATGAAGAAGCGTCTGGCCCCGCCAAAGCCCCCCAAGGGCCAGTGCTGTGACGAGGTGCGCTCGCTAAAGGTGCAGGTGGCCAACCTGACCAGCATGCTGGAGGAGCTGCGGGGCAAGCAGGAGGCCGACCTGCTGAACATCCTGCGGCAGATGATGGAGCTGGACTCGCAGGGCCGCCGGCAGGAGGAGCGCGTCACCGAGGCCGAGAGCAAGTACTCGGAGATCAACAACCGCGTGGAGATCATGCAGATGCAGGGTGCCCAGGCCCACACGCGCACCTCGTCAGGTAAGAGACACACAAACACACAAACCTTACTTCACACTCCTTTCCATTGCTGATATTTTACCTTTAGCTTCACACAAAGCGGCCCCAAGGTGGCAACTCATTTGTCACTGATAGTCAAACAGTGTGGTGATGTTTTTGTCTCGTCTGGGTAATGGATATGAGCTGGGCCTGAGAGGAGAATTGGCAAGTGGCGGGAATGGACGGAGGGTGGGTCCATTTATTAGGAAATTTAAGTCTAGCCATATTTGTTTTTGACCCCAAATATGCAACTGTAGATATTTTCAGAAAACTTTAATTCAGTAAAAAAAAACCTGAAGATGAAGATTTTTGAAGACGAAAATGATTCTTCCTTGGTAAAAAATTCTGTTAGAGGACGACCTGAATTAGCGCTAACCCTGAGACGTAGACAAACAAAAAAACTGTCAGGACCTCTGTGACCTCCCTCTCTGGTTCGACAGCTGCTGCCCGAGGTCCAGGTGTGAAATCCATACGCCTGGCCACAGCATAAATCACCACTAAGGTCTCTGGCACTATGCTGTCATCTTGCAGCCACAGGAAATTAGCTTCACCTTCCATTTCCGCGCCCATTATCCTCTTTCATGGGCCGTCTGCTTCGGTGAAGCTAACGGTGAAAAACTCTGCGGATCTGCCCCCGCAATTGAGCAGAATAAAAGCAGCGTGATATCTGATCCCCTTTCTTCTTCCATGTGTACGAGTCAAATGGTTTTAACAGTCACACAAATATGTCTGCTCATTATCCGTACTCCAGTGAATGGAGCCTTTATCTCAGCAGAGAGTAGGGGGAAGAATAGAAAGTGAGTGACTAAAAAATGAAGTGATAAGAAACATAGACAAAGGATTATCTCAAGAGAGATAAATTCAGGCTTGAGGTTAGGCTTACTGTCCTATTTACGTATCAAATACAATCTGATAAATGATGAGGTCTTCATTTCAACAGTAGATCAGAGATCAGTTGTTCAACCTTAACCCCAACACACACACACACACACACACACACACACACACACACACACACACACACACACACACACACACACACACACGACACGTCTCCCTCCGCTGATATCCAAGGCATTCCAGCGGTACACACATTTTCATTCAGCATAACCAGTTAACATATTTTCAGGGGCTTTTAAACACTGTAATTAAGAAAGGTGCTCTCTAAACTTGCAGGCAAGCTGACGGGAATGTCGGATGATTACAGTCTCTGCCCGTCTGGTACACAGTAGTCGTCCGTGTCACACAAGCCGTAATTTGTACCCATAACCTGCAGCCTGCTGGTTTGCCCATAAAGCCCACGGCCATCAAGCGCCAGCCATTCCCACTGAATGCCATTTAAGCTGCAACAAACTATTAATCATTTCCCATCCAAAAAAGCAGCAATTAAACGAAGCGTGTCGCAATGCTGCACTTTAATAACCAATTAGCCAGCCGTCTAGGGCCTTGGATGTCTGCAGTGTTATTTCTTCGCTGTTGGCACACGGAACACAGGAAAGCTTTGTAGAGGAATTTGCAAATGACACAGACGTGAGGCGGCTGAGAGAGCCGGGGACTAACGGGGTAGGCCAACAGTCCCCTAGCCACACTACAGCCATGGGAGCGGTCAGAGTCGGTCTGTCTCTGCTGGGCTGGAATGATTTCACTGCAGCAATCTCAGAGAGGCCTTGATAGCATCACCACACTGAGCACAGAGGAAAGAGGAAATATGGGCCCATGTGAGCCATGCCACATCTAATGCACATTGTATTCTACACTGCATGCTCTGAATGCACATGGGAGACCAGATCCACATTTGCACTTCAAAAATCTCTTTAAAGTTGTCCCTCTGGGCACAACAATAATTCAAAATTTTGCAGGGATACAACTCTGCCAAATTTATTTTATAGGCATTAGCATCTGTTTTAGCAATCCCTAAGATTTTTGCTTCTGTCGGCCTCTTTTTTTTTTTAGAAGCCATCTACGACTGTGCATCACTGTACTCCAGAAACTACAAAATCTCGGGAGAGTACAAACTGCCCTCTGACGACTACTTGGGCACACCTGAACTGGACGTGAGTCAAAAATGACAAATACATCAAATGTAATCAACAGTCAGCTCCAAAGATAACTTATTGATCTAACTCCCTCAAATAAATATCTCCATTTGCCCATTGCCTCCGTAGGTGTTCTGTGACATGGAGACCAACGGTGGAGGTTGGACTCTTATCCAGAGACGCAAGGTGGGCCTCAGCAGCTTCAACCGTGACTGGAAGCAGTACAAGAAGGGATTCGGCACCATCCGCGGGGACTTCTGGCTGGGCAATGAGAACATCTTCCGCATGACCCGCCAGCCCACCGTGCTGAGGATAGAGATGGAGGTACGAGAATGGGAGGAATGTGGGAACACATTCTTCTAAAGATGGAAATGGAATGGAGGGTATTAGACAGTGGGAACCGAACTCTTCTAGGCACGTAGGACATCCAAGGTCAGGGAGTTCAACAGGATTGGGAAGGCAGAGGATGGATGAGCATCCAAAGCGGGGTAATAAAATGCTGGATTAAGGACAAAGTGTAAAGAGCTGACTGAGAGAGATCTCTGAATGGGAAAAACAAACATGGGTATAGTCTTTCAAACAGAGAAATGTAGTGGGCCCAATGGGAGCATTTTTAGTACTTCTAAACTACTTGCACATTTCTCGTAGGCTCAGACAGCACCTTTGAGAAATATTAAATCAAAGATCAGACAAGCTCTTGGATGAATTGTCTGACTTCCTTTTCCTACTTGCAGGATTGGGCGGGAGAGACTCGCTATGCTGAATACGGCTTCTTCACCATCAGCAACGAGCTGAACAGCTACAAGCTCTTCCTTGCCAACTACACTGGCAATGCTGGTGACTCGATGCGCTACCACAACAACACCAACTTCAGCACAAAGGACAAAGATAATGACAAGTGTGTGGATGACTGTGCTGCACTTCGCAAGGGTAAGTTCTGATGATGGAAAGAGCATGCGGTCTAAGACCTTAAACCATCACAAAACCCAGGCATGCAGATGCCACTCTCAAGCTATTTCACAATGTTTTTTTTTCTGTTTCCATTAGGTGGCTACTGGTACAACTGCTGCACCGACTCTAACCTGAACGGCATGTACTACCGCTTTGGTGCGCACAATAAGCAGAGCACGGACGGCATCACCTGGTACGGATGGCATGGACCCAGCTACTCCATGAAGCGTGTGGAGATGAAGATCAGACCTCAGGATTTCATGCCTTAAAGGCTTAAACGAATGAACATACATCTTTGTAGCACAATGCTAACGTCAAGGGATTTCTGCAAAAACCTGGTTAACTGAGAGTTTAAAACCAAACATGTTGCTTTTTTCCACATCTGGGAAATGTTTCCTTGCAGTTGTTGATTGCAGTACTTCTGGATTTGACTGAATGTGTGATGGACCACGTTTGATTGTAAATGAAAGGTGTTTTTTTTGTATTTATCTTTAAATGTATAAAAAAAAACTTAAGCTTTTATTAAAGCCTTTTACCACTGTTCTATAGAAGAAGGTGAGTTTTGCCTTGTGTGTATTGTATTTGTGTTTGTTCGTTTGTTTGTTTTTAAGGAATTAGGTTGTATTCATCAAACTAAGCCATGCTCAGAAGCCGCCATTATTATCAAGCCTCTTTGTTCAGTCTTTCTCTTTGAGCAGGAACGACAAACCTTTGACTGACAGGTACAGGATAGATTCTATTTTGTTGAGAAGCATAAATGTAGATTAAATAAAAAATGACATTTGTAAAATGTGTACAGCTCTTTATAGTATCCTAATGGATGATGAATCTAAAATAAAATTGTATTTTTAAAAATGTTGTCTCTCTTGTTTTCAAATAAAAACACCACAGCCACACACAACTTGCCACTGCACTCCAAGTAACCGCAAAATGCCTAGTAACTATGGAATCTATCCTTCTCTACCACGTGAGTGGCTTAAGAGTTTCTCACCTTCTTGTCAGCCCACGGACACTCTTTAGTACACAGCCGTTGACCAATTGCATCAAGGTCAGGCTGCTATCCCGTCCCCGTTCTCAAGCAGCTGTAAAGCTGGCTTTCAATGGGCAAATCCCAAGGCGAATTCCCATGGCAGTTGACATGAGTAGACCCTTTTGTGTCACCCTTCTGTCAAAAGAGTGCAAACCAGACAAAGGCATGGCGTGGAGGCCAGATGTTATTAGCAGGCATTTCATATTGTTTGCACTGAGTGGTGGACAAGCACAAGATGCACGCAAACACACAAATCAAAGAGAGTAAGCAGCTGCTGTGATCTTTGGCAGTAGGGTTTTGCTCCAACTTTACCTCCACGATGAGAATCTTTATGCATTTGATGAAAGCCAGACAAAGCCTCAGCAAAAATATCTCTTTGAGGTGGCAAGAGGAGATCCATCATACAAGAACCCAGGACTCTTGGCTAGAGAAGAACAAATTCCTCAACTGACCAAAAAAACACCACATATTCATGTGTGAAGGAGAAGTACACTTCAGGACAATGCATTCATGTGGACATTAAGAGGACAGTGACTAAAAGAGTGGAGTGCTTGCCCTCAGTGACTTTCTCAAGAAAACGTTCTTCTACGTCAAAAGACCTCTCCACGTGGCTGCATCGGTTTCTACAGAGGCATATAGTGCCTAGGTGTGGTGTCTGGTCACAGAGGCAGAAACGTAGTGCCCTGATGTGACCTTCCAGTGCTATGTGTTTAGGTGGACTTCCTGCCTGCTGCTGAAGGATGCACCTCATTGCTCCACTCCATTCATCGTTACGGTCTGCTAAAAGGCTTTTATGCAAGGGTGCTTTGTGGGGACCCACCCAATGCCTCTGTCATTAATTCAAGTTCAAGACACAGATCTTGGCAATGGCCTCTTTTTGCCATAAAAAAGCCGTATCTTCAAAGCATAGACAGGAAAACACTCCAACACTAACAATCACTCCAATCGTTTTGGCTACTTTCGAAAGCAGTTGAGCAGAAAGTACACGCTTATAAAAAAGTAACAAAATTACCTGTTTATGAGGCCGTGTTGTTTAATTTTTTTTTACTGCTCATGGAAACTCAGCATATCTGGAGATGCAATTTAACGCAGGCATAATTGAGCATTTGTCAGTCTGGCATCTTTCATTTGATGTCATGAACTTGTGACAAGACCAAACTAGAGTGCATTGGATGACCGAAAGGTAGCTTAAGAAGATGAACAATGAGTTAACCCACCACATTCGTTCCAAGATAAATAAATCTTCTGTGTGATAGAACGTTTTGGATTTCTGTTCTAATGACAGCATGAATCCTCTGAGTCTTTGTGAGGTTCAAGGTGTGTGGTCGGATAAGTCAAACTACTGCCCACCACCACGATTACGACTGAAATAGTAGAGATGTGATGAAGCAGAGGAGATTTAGAGATCTAGTAAAAACTGTCTGCTTTCTACAGTTTGGCTGCTTCTTGCTGTTGTTCGTCTTGTTCTTGACAAGCAAGCAAGATTCCCCATCAGCCCTTGAAACCCAGGCAGGAACATCTCATGCAAACAGCAGATGAAACCTGTGTTGAAAGGCATGGATAAGGAAAAACTGTTTTTAAATATTGTAATGTGAGAGCCCACAAGGCCTGTGTTTGAGGTAGGCATACTTCCATGTGTCAGTCTGCCTGAACCCCCATATCCCAAATCTAATTCTAGCTCTCAAATGGATGTTTTCTGTAGGGGCTGAATAGCACATGCTCCACCAGAAGAGGGTTCAGAAGACAGGCTCGAGACTCTTTTAGCCCCCTACCTCCCAGCATACCAGAGTTTATTTGAAATTCCATTTCATTGTGCCCAGGCAATGATTTGGAGATGCATTTACTATAAACAGATGGGAGCAGACAGTGGGGGGGGGGGGGGGGGGTACACCGGCGAGACCAGAGCCAGGCTAATGCATCAGCACTGAAGCCCTAGGCTGCACATTTAAGCTGAAAATAAAGCGTTTAACGGTATTTTAGAATATCGGCCCAGCTCCTACCAGTCGAAAATCGAAACCTTCTGCTTGAATAAAACAGATTCACTTCCATAAGAAAAAAGTCATAAAATCGTCACAGATTCTTTTTAAAAGGATAGAGTCTGATGAAGGTGCCTCATTTAATGGGCAGCCAATGTCGCTCCGATAGAATAAAAAGGAAACTACTGAGGGTTCTGAAATCTCAGCGCTGGGAATTGAACCCTGTGAACTCGCCCCAAATTTGTTAACAGTATTTGGCAGCCTGCTACGCTAAAAGTCACCATTATGACAAATTCAATCCATTCAATCCACTGCCAACAGAAGCAGAGGGGAAACACTCAGGTGACCCACGTCTGAAAGTCTTTCGATCACATCCCCACATACTGTTTCTCCCCCTCTGTGCACTGGGCCAATATTCCCCAGATAGGGGCCAGCCACCCATCTGTTTCTGTCATCACAGCTCTCCTGCTGCTCCCTGGACCAATGGTCCCTGAGGCTCAACACACTGCCCCCCTCCTCTACCCGTCCATTCACGATTCCTGGACAGCCCCATGACTTGCTCATTCTGTACAGAATGGCCCAGCATCTGGAGGAGGTTTGGAGACATCATCAAGAGTCTGTCTCACCTCCCACCGGCAACCGGGTAGAGGATACTGGAAGGTGTTCAGCGGATGTGCCGATTGGCGGGAAGGCGCTAGAAAGATGAGAGTATCCATATCAAATGCGGAAATGTGATTCATTTGCTTGACGGATTTTTAGTAGGACAGACATGATCTTTCAGGTCTTTTCATGATTTTTACCAGAAGCTCCAGTTGTCATTCCGAATTCCCAGCATGGAGGTCAATCAGATTTCTTAAAAATGTATTTCACGGAGGACACACTTTTGTACTAATACCAACATCTGCCTTTAGAAGTAAGCTTAAATCAAGTAAAAACTAGTGAAAACGGTTGCATCATGAAGTCGTTTAGGATTTATTATAACTACATGAAACCGAGAATACCCAGTCTTATATTCTATGCCAAACCAACTTGTGATGACAACCAGATTTTCGGTCTAAACTTCACTCTCCTTTGAGAAGAGGGGGGCTGTTATTGGAAAATCTGAGATGGTCATTTACGTAGTATTCATTAAGGAATCATGAGATTCTCTCATTAAGAATGAATGAACATCCTCTTCAGGTTTATTCTACAGCAGAGAGACAAGGATTTGAACATCATTAAGTTCCATCACTACATAAATCTTCAGAAGAGAAAGACTTCTCTGCTTCATCTTGGTGACATTTCATCTTCAACTAAGTAATCCTTAAAATGCACTCAAGCTCGGCTTACATCAACACAGACCTTTTGGGATCAGAGAAATGGAAAGAAGGGGACCCAAGAGAGATGGAGAACAGAGGGTGGATCAGCAGCTTGGAAGCCTTTCTAATCATCAGATGACATCAACTCAATCCACCACAGAAGCCCTAGCACTGCCCCAACATCTGATTACAGAGGACTCAAATGGGTAGAGTCTGTGCCGTGTTTAGATTCATTGTGGGCTCTTCTGCACACCGAGGCAGGGTGGGGCAAGTGGGGAGAGGAAGAGGAGGAGAAGGTGGAGGTGGAGGTGGAGGTGGAGGGCCGTCTTAGAAGAGAGGTGAGAACCAGATGGATGGTCTGAGAACATCACGCCAACTGGCTCGCAACAGGAGGGCTTGATGAAATTGAAAACAGGCTTTCCCTGGGTAGGCTCCGGAGACACACAGACACACACACACACACACACACACACAGTGGGCCTGCAAAACAGATCTCCCTGCGCACGGCAACAACGTAAAATGGAAGCCTGAGGAGGGTATGGAAAGGATGACTGGGAGATGGAAACTCCGAGGTGCCACCTTAACAGGTAGTCCGCCGCCAGAGCACCCGGGCTTCAACCCCAGCCTCAGCCTGTCGACTGAAGCCCCTAATAAAAATCACAGCTTCTGACGATGGGACAAAATTGCCCACAAAAACAATTTTACTCCAGACGTAGCAACACATGGTTGAAAAAATTATCACAGGCTGGAAATTAAGTGCAACGATATAAGGTGTAATGATTTGGAGGTTTGGGTGTACAGAGGAGGTCACTGCAAAAAAATAAAAAATGTGTTACGTATATATATATATTTTCTCCTAAGTGTCATTCCTGGCAGTGGCAAAGCAATCTTTCCACTCACTGTGAGGACACACTATAAGGACGAAGACCACCAGCAGGAGGCCAAAGAGTAATCAGACTTCCCTTTTATAATAAAATTCTAAATAACATAATTTAAGCCCGAAGGCCCAGTGAAAGACAAATTAGGTAATTTATACAGGTTTATCCGATCCCACTCCACTATAATGATGGAC